>NC_051453.1:18908214-18941386 GCF_001649575.2 Kryptolebias marmoratus | reverse complement strand
GTTGGGTTTGAAATGTACTGGGATGTTGTGTTTGAAGAAAATCCTTCTGAGTTTCTCGGATACTCCAGCAACGTAAGGAATGACAATGTTCTTTCCTCTGTTCCTCTCTTTGTTACCATGTTCCTTGACCCTTGTGTCCTGGTCGTCTTGTTCCTGTTTAGTTTCTGGTTTAGCTTAGGTTCTGTTTGCTGCCCCGTCAGCTCTTTGTTTTTGGTTATCTCTTAATTTATTAAACTAGTTTCCCCTCCCTTTAATGATGAGTTTGCATACCTTCACCCAGTGTCATGACAAAAGATGTTTCCAGCCGTCACGCTTTTATAAACGAAAAGGCACCAAAGTGCCGTCTGATGTGTGTAAACACTCAGAAGCGCTGATGTTCAAACATTCCTCGTCACCGAAGCAGAAACCTTTGGAAGACGTTCAGCTCAATCCAGCTGAAAACAAGCTGTGTGTGTTTGACTCACAACAGAAGCGTTGTGTCAACAGACAACAAAGACACTCGTCGGAACGGTCGTCTGTTTTAATTCTGCTAAATGTTTACTAAAACAAAAGCATATACACCTAAAAGATTCAGGAAATGTATATTTTAAAAATTGTTTTAATGCTATTTACTGTGAGCTGTCTTTTTAATAAGAAAAGTGAGCCTGGGTGAAAAGATGAATGATTCGCTTTCAAATCAGAGGATGGAATCTGTGGGACGTCACAGAGCTTCAGGCTGAGAGGCAGATGTTTGGGGCAAACAAAGCACGGCACAGACTTATCTCCTGGCCTCCGGCTAAGAGGCAGATGCACCTGTCGGCCCCCACCATATGGACGCACAACAAGAATGCAGTGTGTGTACGCAACAGAAAACAGAGCATACAGTCAACAACCCAACAATACAAAAAGAAAAGCTTGATTTCGTTTCATTCAGTGGGAAATAAAACACGCACTAGTTTTTGTTTTTTTGGGGTATTTTTTCCACAAAGAAGATTAATTCCTTTTCTCTGGTCTGGGTTTCAGTGAGCGGGTGGAGGAACCGTTTAACGCCTTATCAGCTTCACATACAGCTGGTGGTTCAACAGGACAGCTGCTGCCGTTCATCTGAAAAGGTGCCAGTTTCGTTCACACAGTGGATTTGCAGATTTAAAATTAAGGGCCTAGCATTCCTCGAAGGAATACATATCCCCCGCCGCCTTTAATGCCAGAGTTTTAAATTAGGATCATTCTATGTTGAGAAATGACTGAAGTCTAGCAGTTTTAGTTATAATTTGAACATAACTTTATGCACATTTTCAAGGAATATAACACACTGAGTATGTGCTGTAAATGACTCTCAGCTACTACCACACCAAGATCTAGCTCTGATTGAGTTCTAGCCACTTTTGTGTTGGCTAACATTGATTAGCTGTGGCAGCCATCTTGAATTAAGTTACTTCCAAAGGTTAATCAGTTGTAGATTTACATCCAATGATAACTTCATATAAAGTGGCATATGAGGTTGACTCAAACAGTTGAAGTTTAATGCAAAGATCTTGTGAAATGACCGGCACTAGGAGTATGTGGTGTGAATGACTCTCAGCTACTACCACACCAAATTTTAGCGCAAAATTTGTAAAATTGACTGTATTGTAGCCATTTTGTGTTTTCTCAGTTCAGTCAGCTGTGGTGGTCATTTTAAATTGGGTTTGCTCCAAATGTCAATCAGCTGCAGACGTACATCGAATCATTACTTAAAGTTTGTCCTACAGTTTGTGAGATATTTCAGGAACACACTTGTGTGCGTACACACACAAGTTTGTAGTTTTTTTTCCTATTAGGAAATTGCATTGACATTCATTTACTTCTGCTGCCTAACCCCGACCCTTTCAAAGTAGGTGATTATATTAGAAAATTGGAAAAGGTACTAAAAAGGTAACAAAAACCATGTACACACACACATGTGTGCGGGCCTCACCTGCCCCCCTCCCTGTTGGTGCAGACTCACAGTCCTCTTTGGAAGCAGATGGCGGAGTAAAGCCACGGCTCCCGGGTCAGATAAAGACGCCTCCTGGGGCATGTTGAGTGCAGAGTCCTCAATCTCCCGGCAAGCAAAGATGGATGTCCCTGAGCTCTGAGCAGAGAAACGGCCCGTGTCCGATGTAGGGCAGGTGGCTGAACTGTGCAACACAAACCAAACAGCTCCCAGCCCCGATACCGAAGGAGGGCAAGGGTCAAACACTGGAATTTAGAGTTTTACAACAGAGAGGGAGGTTTTATTTGTGACACTTCCTGACAGCACTCTTAAAAAGACAACAACAACACAGACTAGAAAGTAAGCCTCAAACAATCCATTATTGTGTAAAAACTTTGACTCATATTTTAAAAATTTCCTAAACAGTAATCTGCAGAAACCCCTGGTTGTCACACGTGTTAATTCTTTTGTCTCTACAGTATTTTCTGTAGGAGATATGACAAGTTAAAAAGACCCTTCACTTTTAGCTTTGACAAGAAAATTCAGAGCTCAGTTACAATGGAAGTCAATGAGAGTTTGGATGTGTGCAGTCTGAGCTCTGAGGGGGTTTGAGAGAAAAACTTGATTCATTTAGTAGTGTGAAATACACTGGGTGAAAGAAGACAAAAATGCCTACGTTTCGATGAATAAACTGTATAAGATGTGCAAATTCTATTTTAGAAATATTAGCTCAAAGGTTGGTGTGACATCGTGCTCTAAGATGAACAGCCTGTGGTAAAATCTACAAATATCATAAAAGTTAAATAGCGATTGTGTTTCTGCTGCAAAGTCTGTCTGAGCTGTTGAGGTTTTCTTACTCAGTTTATCAAATGCTATTGTTTTGTATGGGAACATATTTTGCAGATTTTTGTGAATTTTATGAAAGCCAAACAATGAATTGCTACAAACAGCATAGCACACAGATTGTGATATTTTTCTATGGGGTTGTTTCAAAGCCCAGGGAGGAGAAGTGAATGAAAAATGTTATGCAAACTGAGGAATAACAGTCAAATGGCTGAGCTTTGGGATCTTTATTAACTGGAAAAGTTGTATTTTTGTGCACAAGTAGATAAAAGGCACTGTTTTTTTTCTCATTTCTCTGTTATAAAGAAACAACAGATGCTACAAACAGCTTTTAATCAGTTTATTAATCAGGTTATTATGCATTTGGACAGTTGTTAAAAGACTAATGTAGTTACTGCTGTTTTTACTAAACGACAGCAATCAGTCACATGCCAGAATGAGCCATGACATTATGACTGGTAAAATGGCTGCTCATCCTGTAACAAGTCAATGTTCTGCTGGGAAAACCTGCATGCTGACGTTCACATACATAAAAAAGAAGGGACAATAAAAAATGTTTGTTTTCTCTGCAAAAGAAAAAACTTCTGCACAAAAAGCTGCTGAGGTTTTATTTGTATTTGGTTCATCTTTAAATTGAGTCTCTTCTTTAATAAACTGAATCTAAGTGGGACAGAAAAACTTATTGTATGAGAGCTGACAGTTTCCTCTGTCTGTCCCCACCTCTTTCCTAAACGTCTGACTTTGTGTTTCTGGCAGTTTGCTCCCATTGTGAAGCACTTCCTGACAGGAGGCACACTGGAAGACTGGACTCAGTCAGCTGCAAAGGAATGTGACATTCCTTTCTAAAATTACGGATGTTTCTGTGGATTTCTGCCTCTTTTCTTTTGTGGTGTCTGGAGAAAGTGTTTCTAGACACCAAAATGAACACAATGGCAAAAACCTTAAATCTCATCAACAATGCACTGCTACAGACTGCTAACAGAAGCTAAGAAAGTCAATGTTTTACTGGTAATTCACATCTTATTGAATGCCCTATTGGACAGCAGTTCCGTCATTTTAAAGTAAAATAAAATGCAATCACAGATGCAGCTTTGCTATTCGGAACCATTTGTAAAAAGGCTTTTTAGTTTCTTTACTTTTTTTGAGGATGCGTCCCATGAGCCTGCAATCAGTGTGTGCTTCTCCTTTCAAAATAAAAAAATATCTACTCTATTTGAAAGCCTGTGCAGCATGGATAGGCTATCATAAAACTTTCCATGAGATTAGATCTTCATTTCAGGCTGAATCAGGCAGGACAAGTGCAAGTGTTCACACTATTTTAACTATTTCTGTTTGACGGTATTCTGTCTTTCTCTGCTTGACTACAAAGTGGTTTGGAGTGAGTTCAAGGCATCAAACCTAAATATGTTTTTAAAAATTGCCATGATATATGTCATTATAATACCAATGATTGTTTTTGGGTAAAATAAGTTGATTAAATAAATACTGAAAAAAAAAAATACAATTAAGGGGGTATTTTTGGACAGTTTGAAGTGAGGTTCTGTGGAAATGTTTGGAACAGTTATTATTTTACCTGGTGTGGACAGCTCTTTGAACGAGTTTAACTCTGACAGGACTGATAAGCTAAAGGCTAGTCTGAATGCCGCCAAGACCAAAGTGGACCACTGCTGTCTTAAAACAGCTCTAATCTTTAAAATTTCACAGAGATTCATGTGAATCCTCTTTTATAAACCTTTTACACTGCAGTCAGTTTTGCATTACGTGATTATTTACATCAATTTTTGTTTCTTTATGAATGCTATAGAGCCAAACAAGTAAATCTGATGAAAAGCACTGCCTCTCAAACAAAGAAAATATAAGTACACCCAATTTACGATGGAAAAATCCTCTTGCAATATCAGGTTGTATAAAGTAATTCCACTTCGATATCAGTCGATTTGATATCAAAACTCTGAGTTTAATTGACAGAGTCAGAGTTTCCCTAAACTCAGGGTTAATTTAAGTTTCACTGAAGGTGTTTTTCTGGAATAAACCTTAGTTGGGTAAAAGTCAGCAAAAACTATGGTAACAACTGATCTGACCAAACAAACTCAAAGAGGCCACAGGCTTGATGTGACCACCTTTTTATCCAGATGGTAAACTGGAGTTAAAGGGAGCAGGAGACAGAGACGTAGTGGGTGGGGGGGTGCTCGAGGGGGAGTTCAGACAGCAGGAAAGAGGAAATCCCACCCTGGCCCCTGCAGATAGAGGACAGGAAGCAAACCCATTTGCATACAAATTCTCCCGCAGTGGAGCAACATGTGTGTCTCAGGGTGGGAGGAGAGCTGCAGCCTGCTGATGAAAACTGTCAGGTGGGTAATGGGGGCTTCATTACATTCACAGGCTGTAACTGTGAGGTGGTGGGGGGATTAGGATGTAATTTTAAAACAAGAGGTCTGCTTTATCACGATCAGCTAAACTTACTTTTTTTTAAATAAATATTTTTGATTCTTCTACTTGAAAAAAAAAAAGAAATCTGTTCAAAACGTGCTCCAAAATATGAACTGCTCACCAAAACTGAGCTCTTGTTTAAACCTGTTCATTCCTTGACTACTTTTGTGTTTGCAGTCAAAAATGACCACCCCAATATGCTGTATCCGATTAGAAATCCATGGAAATGCACATATTGTTTTGTAATGCTATGATAGATCTTTTTATCAACTTGTTTTTTAATGAACGATACAAATTTAGATTATCTGTTTGGTTTCTGTGGTCTGTAGGACTCACTGATCTGAGCTCACACAGCTGGTTATTGAATGAAAATCACATTTCATGGATTATTTTGATTCCAGCAAATTTACCGATGAAACGTGCTATTTATCACAGATCGCTACGTATCAGAATTTATCAAGGACATTTGTTTTCATTAGCTTTTGAAAATTTTATTAGTAGCACATAAGAACAATAAAAACAAAACTAACGATCAAAATAAAAAAACAATAACAATATCAGCATTACTGACAAAGCAAAAACAATCCAATGTGCACAATCTTTCAAGTGTTCATTTTCTGTTTGTCAGATGCACATGTTAGACAGTATGAGGTGACAACTGCATGTGACAGCAAATACATAAACTGCATTTCAGCTGAGAATAAAGCTCTCCTCTTAGATCAGGATGAAGATGAAGATGAAGATACAGACATACATCTCCATTCTGTGCCTCAGCAGGGCCCTCTTCTTTTGGGACATTGTCTCTTGGTCTGGATTCTGTGTTGTCTTCAACCTCTGACTCTTTATGCTCTGTAGCATCTTTTAGGTCAGGTTTTTGACCTCTTTACTTGTCACCAGGGTCATGATCCAAAATATGATCAAGAACCTCAATAACAATATATATTTTGGCCATATATAACGCTAACAGATCCGACTTCCATGGAGGAAGGTGTCAACTAGAGAACACGTTCTTTTTTGCCAAACGGCTGCACAGACCATGGCATTTGCAAATTTGAGGGTGCACAATAATGGACGAACGAAGGGAATGCATCCCTGATCTGCCCGGCCGAGGCACACTTCCACAGCCACGAAGAGCCGCCTGTGTCTCTGCGCAGTCTTTTTGGGTTAGTTTTCCTGGAACAGTTGTAAAGATGGCTGCATTTTCTGACAGACTCATCCAGCTGCTCCTCAGCAGAGGAGTAGACGCAAAATGATTCTATTAAAGATCACTGTCTTTTCCGTATAAACACGCCCACAACAACTTCTGACCAATCATACAACACTTGGGTTGTGTGAGAATGAATTCGGCCAGTGCCTTGTGTCACGAAGGGGTGGACAAAGCTGCTATGAGAACAAAATGATGCAATTTTCGTCACGCAACCACATAATTGAGAGCTAATTGAAAAGGAATTTTGTCCATCAGCTTAAGTCAATTTTACACATGTAATGTCCCACACATTCATTTCCAATGATTTGTCATTTTGGTCCGGGAACACCAAGGGTGTAACAAAGCTGATAAAAAAACACACACAAACCTTACTGGAAATTAATAAAATTTATTATGTCTGTGCAGATGATCTGTGAGGACAAAGTCATGGACTCTCATGTAAATCAGCTAAAATTAAATACCTTTTTTATATAAATAATAAGAATAATAATAAGTAAATCTTGTAAAAACAGCCAAAGTTGACTAGACCACAACAGAGGGGTTAAGAATTTAATCAATGCCAAAAATTATTGGTCTCTCCTTTTTTTATAAAACTGTCACTTTTTTTGAATAAGTCAGATTGTGTCCATGTAAACCTGTAAATAAGGACCTAAAATCCACCAACTCTGTTTCCAGGTGTCCTTCAGATCAGCAACACTGACACAGACAGAGCCTCCTGGACAGCCTGATTTACGTCGCCCCTCGGAGAGATCACCACAGTTGTCGGCAACATTTTCTGTCATCTCCTTTAACGCTGACAGTTTTATGGCTTGCGTAATCGAAGATGTAAACACACAGAAGCACCAAAGCTGATTTAGGCACGATAGAGGGGAAGCTGTTGAGGGTCACTGGTGTTTTTCTTCTTGAGATTGTGTTAGAGTCTCAGGAATTTAGAAAATGTAGAAAATGTTGTTTCCAACTGCTGCTTGTTAATGCACACCCCATTAAATAGTACTAAATGTTGATGTTCCAATGAGGACATTTGAATTAAGAGACATCGAATCAGTGATGTGATGATTTCAGCTTCCTTGATACTTGGAGTGAACTGGGAGGAGAGGGGCGTTTTTGGAATGAGAAGATAACAACATCAGTTTCTGACAGCAGTGTTGTTATCTCTCCCCACCTCTTTGTCAAGTGATAACAGCTGCCTGAATGTAATGAAGCGTGAAAAGTCCTCCCTCTTGAGACCCGACAGTGAACACAATTTTTACGCAGTCCATTATAGTGTCTGATTACTTGGGTTTAGGTAACAGAACAGACATAATCCTGATGGTATGCAAGACCGATGACACACGCACAGACAAAAACATCAACAGAAACATTGTCTTGGTGTTTATCTCCACAATGTTCTCCATCACTGGTGATTTATTGATTAAAACTGATTACAGCAAAACAGCAGCTCTTGGTCATGAATATGATGCAGAACAGGCATTTTAAGGAGTTTAAACTTTTTGCAGGCATATGTAGGAGTTAAGTGATCGAAATAGTTTAACTAAAGTGAAATTATAAATACGTAGATAGTGTGACATACAGTTATTTTTAATCAACGTTCTTTTGGAACAAACCAATGCAACACTTTGTAGTGATTAGTAGGTTTTCTCTTTTCAGTTTCCTATAAGCTTTCCTTACTTTCATCTTCTAAACTGGAATTGATATGAGCAACCAAAACATGGACAATGACTAAAATAGAAGGAACAGTTCAATTCAATTCAGTTTATTTATGTAGCGCCAATTCACGACAAATGTCATCCCAGGGCACAGTACAAAAACTTTAACATACATTATAAAAGCCAATTAGTCAAAGTTATCTGTCTAAGGAAGTCACCAGATTGCGTCAATTAGAACAATGAGACAAGCACAAAAATCTTATAGAATCATAAAGGTAAAAATAAATGTACACACGAGTTTAAATGCTGCCTCTCATTAACCATCCCCTTCTGGACAATGTGGACTGTTGTGTTCTCATGCTTTGCTGCGTCCACCACAAAAACACTGCTAACCTGTGAGTTCAAAAAGTTGTTGTCAGGTCAACTTTCATGCTTTACTTACACACAAAAGTCCTTAAATGAGCTAAAAAGTAGTTGGTGTGCTACCACACTGACAGAGACAACGCTAACAAGCTAAAAGTACAATGTTGTTCAATAGGCTTGCTGTAGTTTGTTTACATGAATATGTTTTTAAGCATATTATAAAGCCATGTAAAGTCAAGGAGAAAATGGTTTGTTCATTGGACAAATAGAAAATGTGACCAATAGCACAATCCTCAAAGTTATTGCAGTGAACCATGAAAGAGACAATGAAGTTTTTAACAAATTTAAAAATACTGAGACCCAGTCTAACTGAAAATGTTGGTTAGACTTAGGGTTTTTGCTACCATAATTTAAAGTTTATTTTACATCTGCTTCACAGCCTATCTGCTCCATCTCAGCGTTGTATTCACATAGCAAGTAGCACTAATTTTAAGCAGATTCAAACATGCCCATCACATTCAGCAGATGTGAGCAATTTGGCTCTTTTTGAATCTGATAACAGCTGACCTTGATGCACAATCCAAAATTAGCTATCTCTACAATATTTATCCCGTGAGATAACTATTTAGTTTTCTGTTTGTTAACCTCTGGATGTGAAGCATCATCTTTTAAAATGTTTTAGAATCATAAATTTTTGTTTTCTTAATGTCAAATAGAAAAAACAGGATTTCCACACTATTTAAAGGTTTTGTAGATGCTAAATGACCTGACACTCATCACTGGAAAAAGAGGATGATTTATACTTTTCTTCATGTTTATTGTTTTATGTGGTTGCAGTGGTGCAATAAATTGCTCCTCTTCCTAAGTTTCCTTTTTGGGGACAAACTCGCCCCAAGCTTTCAGAAGAGAGTGTGGCAGCGCTGTTTGAGGCACACATCCCCATTTGCAAGGGCTTTAAGACTTAGAAGGGAGCACAAAATCCTATTTTGTGCCTGCAAAAGTCATGCAGTTTTTTTTTTAATAAGCCTTTATCTAAAAGTTGCTGAGCCATTTCACTAAAGAAATTGTTAGCTGAACTGATTGATTAGCTGTTCAACTCTGCAAGTGATGCATCATTACTCTGACTTTAAACAAAGCAAACATTTGTAAAGATATGTACACAAATTTCTTACAAGCATACCCACAAAATGAAAAAGTTACCAAATAAAATAGTTTCCATGACATTGATGTATGTATTTTTTCAATCTTTACAAAATCTAAGAGTTTTAAGGGTTTCTGTTGTCAGAAAGCTGCAGATTAGAGATGACCAAGGTTTTGCAAAAGGGTGTTAGTTTTTTCAAGCATTTCTCCTGAAAATATGTTCAAATCAAAACATGCAGAGTTATTCATGCCACCATGACTGAAAAAATGTAAACAGACTTTTTCCATTTATCACTGCATCCCAGACTGGTTGAGTAGTAAGGATTAAAACCAGGTGTTGTGCAATTTTTCCATGTTATTTTCTTTTTCAGCCAAATCACAGCTCTCTCAGACTGACTTGCTTCCATTATTGATTAATCTTACAGATTTTGTTTTTTAGAGCAACAAACATAACATGGAAAGCACTCGATTTTAGGTTTGTTTGTAGTTTAGTTACAGTTGTAACAACATGCATATAGAGGTCCATATCCTTACAAAGAATTTAGTGGGACAGTATCTACTCTAAACTCCATCCACAACTAACTTGGACTAAGGGTGACTGAGGTCACCCTCGGTCCAACCTGAGCATGCTGTTGTATAAGACACAGGGAGAAAGAATGAGGCTTTAGCCCACAATGTTTTTGGCTGCAGGGGTAGATCTAAAAACTAATTACCCAAAACTATCCAAATTATGCCCTCATTAGCTGTGAATGAACTTGTCCTGATTTTTTTTATTTTTATTTTTTTTTACGTAAGTGAACCCACACATCAAAGTGTAGACTGCAGCACAGATTTCCTTTTCTGGCTGAGCTAAATGTCAACAATAATGGGCTCTATTTTCCAAGGATTTAGGTTATTTTCATTACTTATGGCCAACAAAATGCCGTAGAAGGAATTTAGGCTTATTATAATTCATTCCAGTTCATCCTAACTTGCTAAAATAATAATGGGTGGTGTGCAATTTATGGTGAACTGAGTTAACTTTTTAGACATACAGATGATGATTAAAAATCAGAAACACAGATTTAGTCCTCCAAAGCTCACTGAAGGAATGGCCCGATTTGGATTTCATTTGGTCCACATGCAAACCAGAGTTGTGCATGAAAAAGATCCAGTTTGCATCTAGAACACCTGAGGGCTGAAGTGGGGACATCCCGAGTCATCAGACAGTTGCTGAAGCGTCCAGCAGTCAGTCAGAACAGTAAGTGAAGGTCAACAGACACACATGACACCTCATACATGGCATAACCAGCTCTTTGTGGAGTCTGATAGAGGGCATGTTGTGTGGGTTTATATGAGGTTGGATGGTTGTATTGTCTAATTGTGAGGCATATGAGACATAAAGATATTGCAGTGGCCTAGTGTTGGAACCAGTGGGTATGTGAGGACACCCCGACACATGATGGTTCTGGTCGCCCAAGACATACCACACCAAGGATGGATCATTATATTCAGTATCAAATATTATAAAAGCCCATGACATGTGCACCTGCCATATGGACACAGATATCAAACTCTTAACAACACCCCATGTCATCCTATACCATGTCTTGATGACTGGCATCAGCTGGGTTACAGATTTACCATCCAATGTGTGGGCTGGCTTTAACGCCAGAGCAAAACGACATCATTTAGTGCGAGGCTGTAACTGGGATGACTAGTGGCATCATACCTCAAAGAACAGGTTACTGGGTTTATCAGATAATGGTGACCAAGTCTGTGTTCAAAATCTTCAAAGACATTCAGCGTGTTTGCTGAGTCTAAGTGTTCAAAGACATGATGAGTGTTTCTAAGACATCAATTATTATTATTATTATTATTATTATTATTATTATTATTATTATTATTATTATTATTATTATTATTATTATTATTATTGTTATTATTATTATTATTATTATTATTAATGCATCCAGTCTTTGGTACTACTGTAACAAACTTTAAAACGCCTTTAACAAAGTGTAAAACTTCAACTTACACATTGTTGCAAAAAAATTTCTTAAACAGAAATGTCAAAGAAAATGTGGAAAACACACAAAAAAACAGCTCTAGAATGCTAGAATTGTGGAAACTAAATTGAGAAGGGTTTTGGAAGCTGACTGCTTTGAGAGAAAATTTTATTTGGGATTTTCTTTTTTTGGGGGGGGGGGGACACGACAACGACACAATGAAAATTCATCCAACACAAGATCGAGGGCCTGCGACTCACTTGCGTAAAACCTGTTGCAAAAAATTTGTTGCAAACAGTTGCAGCATAGTGAGATACTGGCTTTAGTGCTCCTGAGATAGCTCCCTGATCTTTGAACAAGACAATGCCCATCCACAGATGGTATGTGTGTGTGTGTGTGTGTGTGTGTGTGTGTGTGTGTGTGTGTGTGTGTCGGAGCAGGACAGAGGAACAGGTGACCCTCCTNGTGTGTGTGTGTCTGTGTGTGTGTGTGTGTGTGTGTCAATGGACTCCCTGCATCATGTTGAGGTCCTCAATCATATGGTTCCCTAATCAATCATATGGGATCAGCTCACACATCAACTCCAATTACAGTAAGTCAGTTTTTCCTGTCATTGTCAAACTGCTCCAAACTCATTACAACAAAAGCACCCATGTCCACTTACTGTAAAAAAAAAGTTTTTATTCATTCCCTGCAACATAGTTCTGTCTTAGTCCCCCTCCCCCCAACCCCCCCACATCCACTCTTTAGTACTTTTTTAACACTCCATGGCAAAGTTAGTTGGGTTTTTGTCACAAATATGTTGAAGTTGCCAAACAAAAAAAAACCAAACAAACTACTATATAATTGTGATTTAATTCATGCCATGACTGTGGTTCAAAGAAACCGTGTTGACCATGGATTTTAAACTGGAAATGCATGTTTTGTCTAGCTGGAACCTCCACCCTGAACCCCACTGTGCACAGACTCTACAACGCCCGAGGCCCCCGTCATAATTACTGTGGCCCCTTGAAGTCTATTAGACATAAAGATACAATGCACAATGCATCATCATTTCTTGAAAGGATGTAATCATGAATGACACAATTCATCTTAGCAGACAGAGGAGCTGGAGAGTATCGCTGGGGAGAGGGATGTCAATCATGGATGGATGGATGGATGGATGGATGGATGGATGGATGAATGGATGGATGGATGTACCACAGCAAATAAGACTGTAAAGCAAAGAAGGCCACAATAAGTGGGTAAACCCTTTGAAATCACAGAGTAAAGTAAAACATCTTGAGTTGCTTTTGGACACACCTTCCTTTCTTCTATGACTGTTTATTACAGTAAAAAATGTTCTGCAACTCGGACACAGAATATAAAAAAATGCTCTCATTGTGTGTTGGAATGCATTGTTTTTCCTCTCTGTCTTAACGATGCTGTTCCCTGGGCACCGAGCGGGTCGTTTAGAACGTGTCTGTCTGTCTCTGCATTCAACGCATCCTGGAGCGACCGTGCAGAGTTCCTGTGCACGAGACGTGTCCATCTGTGTCCACCCACTGTTTATGACCCCACCCTCCAAAAGTGTGCTCAGATCGAAGAACAATGAAGCGTTCCCATCATACAAGGGGGCATGGCTGGAACTAGAAGTAGGGCAGACACACGCGAGGCACGTCAGGCATGTTCTCCGAGGCCCCGCCATGGAATGTGCAACAAAGAGCGCATGCAGGCTGCAACAATTCTGGGAAAAGTCCACTTATCTTTGTGATGGAAGTTCAACAAGTCATGAATATACACTATATATTCCATTCACAACGAAATGCCCCACACGTTTCTGATACCAGTAAAGCTTAGTCACACAAAACCAAAGTTCTTCCTTTCTCATGATTCTCTTAAAGAGTCAACCATCCCTATTTTAATACCTCACCACCACCTGCACTGCCCCGGAGCCATTCTACGAAGATAAATCAACTTTTTACACAAACAATCCATCTTAATGTTTTTCCCATGACAAGGTATGATCTCAGAGATAAGAGGTTCCTCAAATACCACAGATATCTCAATTCATCAAGATGGAATGATAATGTGAGCCAATATTCCCACAGAGTCTCACCAGCATGCTGGTATACTTATTCAGTCAGGATCAGAGTGTTGGACTGCAGAGGAATCCGTGTTTTATAACAGCAGCTCAAAAAACATTGACATGAACCCATGATTTTACTTTAATCGTACGTGACCTGGCGGCTTCATGCCTTCAAACTTTGCTGAGGTTACAGAGTATTTACCTTCTCCCTCTGCTGCCCATTTGGGGCAGAGCTTAACAAGAGATGAAAATACTAATAAAGTAAGTCAGCAGTTAAGTAATTTAATACATTTCTATGGTTCTGAACAACATTTCCCTTCATGTTCAGAGTATATTTAAAATTGTTTATATTTCAAAGCTTAGTATAAATGACATAAGGGCACCAATATGCACTCAAGGTGTTTGCACCGCCAGTCTACGGCAAGCTGAAGTTTTGGTGAGGTATTTTCAAAAGCTCTTTTCAAAGCGGAGATTTTTAAAAACGCAGTTTCTGATGCCTCTGTATAGACAGAAGACGCTTTTCAGTAACAACGACGTAGCAGACTATTTTGCGAATGCCGATTACCACTTTGTTCCCTAGAAACCAAACCAAATATGAAGCTGATTTTAGCATTTTTTCAGGGCTTGTCTTGCTTTTTCCTGATCCTGTCACCATGCTGAAAAGGTTAATAACTGAGAAAAAAAATGTATACAGCATTGAGGGACAAGGAAAGATTTTGGGAGACTCTTCAGTCAAGCTAAGTATGTTCTTTTTCTGTATTTTGAGATGTAGTGACTTGGACTTTCTCGCCACCTAGTGACACAGCACGGGCATTTTAGCTGTTTTCTTAGAATATGTGGATGGAGGAAAAATTGTCTGTTTGAAAAACATTTGTTTGGTAGAAGGGGCCTTAAAAAACAGAAACACAGATTTTCACAGTCGCTGAGTGAAAAACCATAAGCTGCAAAAAAAAAGAAAAGAAAGAAAAACCTCCTGAACAAGAAAGTGGTAAAAACTTCTACAGTGTTTTTTGTAGAAGGTGTAAGAAAAAAAAAAAAAAAGAAAAACTTAATGTCCAATTTTGAGGGGAAGATTCTGAGCTCAGATACAATGGAGATCAATGGGAGTTTGCACTCTGGGGAGATTTGAGAGGAAACTAAGTCCTGTAGCAGTGAGAGAAACACTGGGAGAAAGAAAACAAAGAATGGTTGTGTTTTGATATACAAAAATAAATAGTAAGTGTAAAGTTTAGGAAAATAGGAAGAGTTTATTAGCAAAACTTTGGAAACTTTACAATGCACTTTAAATAAAAATTGTGATGAAAACAGAAGATTAAGAGCTTTATAGTAAATACACCCTTAATGAGACAAATGAAAGAGTTTTAAATAAATTTTTAAATGAGAAAACTTCACACTCCCAGTAGGAAAGTTGGATGTTGAAAATGTGTAAATTAAGCACTGTTGCGTGTCATGGTAAGCATTACTCAGCATAAAAAAAACAAATGCATCACGTCTTCTTTAGTTGGCTGATGCTAATGATGTGGTCAGGGTCTTATTTATGGACAGAAATTAGTCTCTTTTGTATAGGAATTTGCTGACTTTTTATGAAAGTTATGTAAAGTTAGAGATCGGCAACAAAAACAGAATCTGTAAAAGTCTTATTTTAGCACTTATTAAATGATTTTATAAACTTATAGATCATTCTATAAACTCTGTCTGGGCCTTGGTGAATGCCTCTATCAATAAAGCCTTTAAAGGAATCCACACATATATAAAAAACCTTTTCCTCCAGCAGCCAGAGGAATGACTGCGCTGCCAAATTCCTCCAGGTTGTTTGTTGGAGCGTCCAGAACCAGCAACACATACAATCAAACACCAAAGTGAGAAAGCAGAGGACTCACAAGCAGCAGATCACCTCTGTTTGGTTTCTTGTAACAGTGTAAGAACAAAAAAATGAAAAACATGCACAGTATTTCCTGAGATTTTTCCTCCCTTTATTTTCTCTCTACAAGCATGTCCTTCATTAGAAAAGCTGCAGAATGTAGCCGGCCTCGCAGTCTTCCACATGGTTGATATTAACATTCCATCAGGTTTCAAATGATGAAGACAAAGCGGGCCGCGGGGAAAGGAGCATGACAGAACTGGCATAGTGCACATTCCTTGGCTTGGATGAGCTAAAGGGCTTCTGTAAGGGGGGGTCTGTGATGCTGCTGGAACTGAGAGTAGTTAAGAAACAAGGGGAGGTAAACTTGGAAAAATGAGATAATATAGTAAAGATGGATTATCTTTACAGAGAGGACACAGACTCACAGCATTACTGTTTTTGCTAAATGGAAAGATTTCTCCTTCTCTAACTCTGTTGATCAGTCAGACTGAAGGTTGTCACGGAAACACTGTGATGGACGAATGCTTCCTTGAATCACCACCTATGGATTTCACCTAATGTGCATCAGATTTATTTATAGGCACAGATGAGGCAAATTTCATTTTCCTAATAAAACCTTTGATGAGTAAAATCAACTGTGTAACAAAATGGTTCAAATCTTAATTATGATTTTATCAGGAAATCTAGCCACAGCTGCCAAACTTCAACTATTGAAGCCTACACGCAGCTGGGGTAGCTATCTGTCCATCTGTCACACACTGTATAAACTTAGAGATCAGACACCGCTGAAGGCCAGGAGGTGACCATGTGTTTGCCTGTGTCTGTGTTGTGGTGATTCTGGAGGTTTGGTATTTTTTGTACTTCCTGGTGGGCCGTCTCGACGGCTGATTGGCAGCTCCTCGTCACTCCCTCTACACCTGTGGCAGATCAGGCTCATCAGAAGGCAGCTGGTACTTAAGGCCGTGGTGGGAACCAGACCAGCGCTGGAGCATTGTTTTGCCTCTGTGGTGAAGTGCTAAGCCTCTTGTGATTTACGAGTTTCTTAGTGAACCCGTTTCTGAGCTTTTTGTGTTTTTACCTACCTAGGACAACCTGACCTGCGTGGATCCAGTCTGGTCTGTTTGTGGAAACCTGCCTTGGAGATAAACTACCTATCTGTTTGCCTGTGCCTGTCTGCCTGCCTCGTGAGGGATACTTGCCTACTGCCTCCTGGAGAAACTGCTAACCTGCTACTGGGAAATACTTACCTTCGTACTCACCTCCGTGCCGTGGCTCACCCTTTGCACAGTAAGGCCTCTCACCTGAGGATTTAATACTTACCTGCCTCTTCACCAAGGAAATACTCACCACGACCTCTGCTTCCAGGTCCTGGTTCCTGTTATTATCACAGTTCCTGATTCACTGTAAAATAAACTCACTGTCTATTATCTTGGTCTCCCGTGTCTGTCTGACACCGAGCTGCTCATTTTAGAATATTGCCGAATCCTGACAGAATGCTCCAGCCAGAACAAACTTCTAAGAGCAGCTCCGGTGCCGGACAGACAGCGGACACATTACTCCACCATGAACATCGTTTGGATCAGTTTGACACGTTAATTCAGCAACTTCATCAGGTACAACAAGACACGTGTGCCACTCTAAACCAAGTTTCTCATAGAATAGTGGCTCTGGACAATCGATTAGGTACTCTAATTCCCACAATTCCACCTACGCCGCCTACTATCACCACGCCCCGGTCTGTATCTGCGGTCCGAGAACCGGAAGTGAAACCATCGGAGTGTTTTGAAGGCGACACCGATCGCTGTGGAGGTTTCCTTCTGCAATGTAACTTAGCGTTTGCTCGCTCCCCGTCGCCCGTGTCTGTCTGACGCCGAGCTGCTCATTTTAGAATATTGCCGAATCCTGACATGTGTGGGTTCATTTATCTGTCAGGTTAGCAAAATAAATCTCATGAACCACTGGATGGATTTTAAAGAAACTCCCAGAAAGTAACCACTTGGTGTACATCTAAACTGATTAACTTTTGGAGTCTGACCTGATTCAAGATGGCTGATTGATCTTAACTAACGCAAATAATCAGATTTACAGACACTGAGCCAAAATTTGACCTGGTCATAGCTGAGAATCATTCACAACACACACTCTGAGCGTTACATCCCATGCATTCTGGTATTTGTCGGGCTGTTCGCTGCTGTAATTACAATCAGATGAAACTGAACTGTATGGCTTCAAAATAAGAGCATAATGTACATTGAGTCAGAGTTAAAAGGGATTGTTCCTGCGATCAGCAGTTTAGTTCATTGCAAACAAGAATTTGAGGAGAATGTGTCTGAAGAAACCAAAGACTGTATGTATTCATGTAGTTGTGTTGATAAGAAGCTAGTAGACGAACACTGGTGTATGACTCACTGTCCCCACAACAACTCTGAACGGATTTATGAATATTATGATGAAACAGTCATGTGCAACAAATAAAAACTCTGGAGGTGCTTCATGTCGAACTGAATTTCCCAGTTTAACTGGACTAGATGTCAAATAGAATGTTATTAGTTCTCACATTAAAAGTATTAATATTTTTAACCCCTTTTGTTCATTGATGAATCTGATAATGAGGACCTGACATGTCTCTGAGCTTTTGATTCATCACT
Source organism: Kryptolebias marmoratus (assembly GCF_001649575.2). Classification (NCBI taxonomy): domain Eukaryota; kingdom Metazoa; phylum Chordata; class Actinopteri; order Cyprinodontiformes; family Rivulidae; genus Kryptolebias; species Kryptolebias marmoratus. The sequence goes on along the minus strand of NC_051453.1, from coordinate 18,923,256 downwards.
CCACCATCTGAAGTTGATGAAGTATCTAAATATGCTAATATTTAGCATTCCTTTGTTGGCTTCACAGTCCTTGATAGTTGAAGGGATAGTTTAATCACATCTATCTTGTTTAAGGACCAACAGGTGACGTCCCCACACATTTTGTTCCACAATGAGCGAAACGAGAGAAAAACAAACGGACCAGAAGTGGCAGACATTCAGGAGCTGCTTCAGCTGTTAGGTAAATGCTGACTTGACAAAAACAGACTGCAGTCTCTGCAGCAGATCTTTCAGCTCCTGCTTCTGTTTGTAAAGTCTCCAGCTGTGCCCGAGCCATTAACAGGAGATGGGAAATGGGATTGCTGTAGACTATAAACTAAAAAGTTCAGTTGACCACACTTTGTTTTGAGATGAATGCTACCCCTAATTTAAAAACCCAACAGGACTTTAGAACAACTTTTCCAGAACTGATCTAAGCTGCAGACCTGATATTGAGAGCTCCCTCACATTTACGCTCTTCTTTTTGATCCAGCAGTTTATTTTCAGAGCCACGCAGTTTTTGATTCACTTTAAGCCTGGCTGCCTGCTGCTCTGCTTGCTCCACCTCACCTTGGAGCTGCTGCTCCATGCTTGGTGAGGAGCGAGGCGATTGGGGGGGGGGACGCTGACGCAGTTCGCTTCTCAGCTTCGACACCTTCTTCCTCAAATCATCAGTCTCCCTGCTGTGTGTCTGCCAGTCTCTCCGAAGCTCCTCTTTGAGCTGCAGAGCAAATCCAGAGGGTGTGACCTGACCTGGCACCGGTGGAAACGACTAAAAACCCTAACATGAGTTCAGTGAATTAGAAGAACGGTCTTAGCTTTTTCAGCAGCAGAGGAGTCATGGGCTGCTTCAAGGTTCCTCGGTTCCTGCTCCATGTTTAAATGTTCAACTTGGTGTTTTCTCATATTTTTCCAATCTCCAAACAGACATGAAATTTTAAAAAATATCATCCAGCCAAAGGCAAATAGGCAATTATGCATTTGCCTAAGTCTGTGTATTTATTTATTTGTCTGTCTGTTGGCAAAATTTTTCATCAACCACTGGACAAATTTTAATGAAACTCTCAGAAAGTAACCACTGGATGTAGATCTACAACTGACTTTTTTTCAAGTTAACTATATTCAAGATGGTTGCCACAGCCAACTGACAAAACAAAACAAAAATAGCTATAATTTAGGAAATTTTTATAGATTTTGAACTAAAATTTTAAAAGACTGTGGTAAACGTTATTATCATTCAGTCGGATTGAGACCAGCATCCACCTCTCTCTCTCAGACATGTGACCTCATCCTTCACAGCGACCTCAGATGATTGAGGTCACTGAAGCCTGCATGCACTCTTCTTCAGCTCCAGCCTGAGGATTTCCACTGGGGTAAAGCTCTGAAGCGCCTCGCATTCCTCCAGAGCTCTGCACACAAGACACCAATTCACACACGTGTACAATTGCATCATCACTCAAAGTACCACATCCTGCTCACAGTGCTGCTAGACTGCCCCCTGGTGTTTTTTTTTGTTACTGGATGACTTGATCTTTGGCTCCCTGCACTTGCCTGAGACTGGTGACTTCTTTACAAAGTCTTTGGCGCTCCAAATAGTTCATGTACAGAAATGCAAACCTGGTTTCCTGCGTGGTGTACAGCTCTCCTTGTCCTCCTGACACCAGCTGTGAAACAAAAAAATTGAAAAAAAATTATATTTTAACCTTAACACATCAGACCACAGCAGAGCACTGTTGAGGTACACTTGAATCATTCAGACGGAACTTTACAAACCTAAATTGTGTTGCCATGTCCTTTTAGGCATAAAGAGGCTTTTTCTTGCAATCTTTCCGAACAAGCCATACTTGTTCAGTCTTTTTTTTAAGTGTCCTGTCATGAATTTTAACCTTTAACCTGCTAAGCGAAGCCTGTCGAGTCTGAGATGGAGGTCTTTGGTGTTTTTGCCATTTCTCTGAGCAATGCATGGTCTGACTTTGGGGTGACGTTGCTGGCTTGTTTGGAACCAATGATGTGTCGCGTTTGATAAAACGCTACCATGAAAACAAATGATGTAGAGCAGGGGTGGCAAACTCCAGGCCTCGAGGGCCACTATCCTGGGAGTTTTAGGTTTTTCTGCCCAACACACCTGATTCAAATTGTTTAACTACCTCCTCACCAAATCATCAAGTTCTCCAGGAGCATGGCAACAAGTCATCCATTTAAACCAAGCGTTTTAAAGCAAGAACACATCTAAAACATGCAGGATAGCGGCCCCCGAGGAATGGAGGTTGACATCTGTGATCTAGAGCATTTAGAACAGGTACAACAGAAAGGATAAAAATAAAGAATGATGACACATCAGGCACGTGGCTCGTTGGTCTAGGGGTATGATTCTCGCTTTGGGTGCGAGAGGTCCCGGGTTCAAATCCCGGACGAGCCCAATTTATTTTGTTTTTGGCACCTCTTCCTTGTTTTTCTTCAGACACAGACCTATTATTACTGTACTTTTGTACACTATACATTTTAGACACTCAGCCATCTTAAAGCCACCAGCTTATTTTACTTGTTAGTACTGCTTGTCTTACCCTCTTTACCTCCCCCCTTACTTCCCTCGGCCGTCTCTCCACCTGCTCTCGTTCAAACGCTGAACAAAGCCAGCTCAGCTCCCCCAGCTGTTGTGGGGAGGGCTCGGGGATGAGAGAAACAGAAAGAGACGCTCCTGTTCCGCCCCCACAAACGCAGCAGACAGTCCTACCAGGCGGCAGACGAGCCTCTGACACCATTCACAGCAAACAGCTCTGAGGAGGAGAGCTGGCTCACCTCAGCAGAAACTCAGCTGTAAGTACTCTGTTTCATTCTTCAAAGTTTACTCTCTCGTTGTCATGATGCTAGATTGTCTTTTATTATGAGGACTTCTTTAGACCTCATTTTTTTGGAAATAATCATTTTGAAGTTTAACTTTAGAATCACCCATCTTTGTTGTCTGTTGTGTAAAAATAGACTCAGGTTCTGATCGTTGGTCCACTTTTATTCAGCTGTCGTTCTAATAAACACATTTTTGATTCAAAGGGAGACACGACTCAGGAATATTGGACCTGCTGTCAGCCCTGACAACTCTTTGGAGGCCTCCACACTCTTGATTTACAGACTTTGAATCAGGACTCGGATCATCCAGAGGGGTTTATTGTTACTGCCTGTGGTTCACCAGTCCAGCTTGACCATGGTCCTGTGTGAGGATGGAGAGTGTAGCGTTTGCCTCTTGCCATATTCCCGCATGGACAGGATCCCCAGGGTGCTTCACTGCAGGCACACCTTCTGCGAGCCCTGCCTGGAGACGATATCGCGGGTCAGAAGTGGACTTCTCACCGTGCCCTGCCCTCTGTGCCGACGGGTGACCGGCATAGGCCTCGGCCTCAGCCTCCAGGAAGCCCTGTGGGTCAACGACAAGCTCTGGGAGCAGATACCAGAGGAGGCGGATGCAGAGGAGGAGGATGGGCGAAAGCAAAAGGCAGAGGACGAGAGGATGGAGGCTAAACAGCGGCCCTCATTCCAGGCAGAGTGGTGGGTTCCTAAAAATAAAAAAACAGACATACGTGAACATTCACAGAGAAAAACACGTGTCTATTTTTGTCTCCTGGAAATGTGACTTTCTTGATTCTGTGTAGCCAGGTGATACAAACATAAATAGGGGAGCGCTTTCTTTTTCCAAAACACCATGAGGTAACAGAATACCCTCGTGTGAGGAACAAACATTTTTTGAAGGAGGCAAAATGAAAACAGGCCTTTTAGGATCAATGTTAAACTTGAAATTCCAAACATACCGAAGAAGTCCCACATCAGTGTTAAGCAGCTGATTTGTCCACAAACGTCTCATTAGCACCTGAGCTCTGCAGCCTCACTGTCTTCTGTTACCTTTCAGCGTTTCGCCCAGGCCTGCTACAGCCAAGCTCAAACTGCCAGCGTTCTTCAGGAGGTTCAGTCTGACGAAGCAGCCGCAGCAGGAGAGGATCATCCCCGGCAGTAATGTGTAGGTTCTGACTCTGTGCTCAGTCGCTGTTGGTTAAACCTAAACTCCAAACAACTGATTTTCTGTTTATCTGATCTTTGAAGGGAGATGAAATCGTGGCGCAGACTCTCAGCTGATGAAACTTTTTAAAAACAAGGACGAAGGGTGAAGGTTAAGCTGCAGCTCTCAGGATTTTCGAACGGCAGGAACCACTCCAGGACCAGATTCAGTGCTGAGTCGGACCAAGAACCCATTCCTGTCAAGACTTTGTTTTGTTTTCAGCCAAAGGTGTCCCCATTATTTATTCTCGGTTTAATTCTTCCAGCTGGTGCTGTGGGATTTAGTTCATCTGTCTCAGAGGGACTAACACCCCAGGACCCCCTTAGAACAGATGGTCTCCCTGTCACCACTGCTTAACATTTAACTTATTTTTTATTTATCTTAGCTAGCGGACTGGTATTAAACTTTGTTAGAAATCATTTTTTCTTTGTTTTTATTACCACTGGTCTTGAGGAGATGGCAGTCATTTCAAAAACTCATGAAGCCACGACATCTGCCTTCTTCACAGCTTTATGATACATGAATTATTTTTTAAAAAGTGAAGCCAGTTTCTACGGATGATGATATAAACGCAACAGAAACCTGCCACAAAAACCTCAGTCAACCATGAAAGTGGATTATAATCTCCATTCATGGAGCATCTGGCAAATATTCCACACTGGACAATATCAGAAACTTTCATGGAAATGAGTTCTGTCTGCTTCTGCCAACATATGTGCCTCTGTGAGACTCAAAGAGAGGATTTAAATCTGCGTTCGAAGCCACATTCAGGCATGAGTGTGAGGGTTCTCAGTCAAATTAAGGTCAGAGTCATTTGGGTGCAGCAAGAAGTCTGTTAGTCGTTACACCGGTTTGGTGAACAAGCTGCTTCAGATGAAACTTGTCAAAGACTGTCGTGTTATTTTTACCTTTATGCACTCCATAAAAATGTGTTATGATAGTGATAACCAAGAAAGTGATTCTAAATTTTAAGAGATATTTTATATACAATATTTTGAGAAGGTGCTTTGTGCAGAAGTTATTAACAAAGACATCTTACCTGTTGGAGATGGGTCTTTGAAAAAACTGAATTTAATTTTTTGACCTAATCAGTTGTTTGAATCCACCCTAAGCAGCAGGATTGCTGTTGTCTTAAAGCAGCTTCAATCTCATAAATTTCATAGCGGTTCTGGTGCGGGGGGGGTTGCACTTCCTGCAGGAATTTCATACAATTTCTGTAGAAAAATGCATGTAATGTCAAAGGTCAAGGTGGTGTAAAGGTGTAAAGGTTTAGGAGAGGATGAGCCGCTTTAAACTGTTTCAGATTGTAGCCATTTTAAAAATGGCAGCACTTTGCTCTTAGCTGTGTTCAGACTAGCCTTTCACCTGTCAGTCCTGCTAAAGATTTCCCCCAAAACCTGTTTTTGTTTTTATACTGTTAACAGTTGAGCAAAGTTTGACAGACAGGATCAGGATGAAGAGATACAGAAACAAACAAACAACAATAAATCAACATTAAAACAGACTCATAATTGTTTGGGTTTCTAGAGCACAAAGTGGTAGTGGGCATAAGTGAAATAGGTTTATTATACCTAATTTCTGAGAAGCTCTTTATCAAACAGCATGTTTTTCTCTAAAAGATCCATCGATGTTACTTCTCAAATAAAGCTGACAGATAAACGGTGTGAGTTGATTTTCTCTCCTCACAGCTACCTACAAACGTGCTGTCAGTAGATTTTGTAACAACTGTGGTTTTGTTTGGTCAGACATAATAAAGAGGCAGTAATCAGACCACGATGGATCTTAGCAACAACATGGTGTAAGTTTGTTTCCACAGACTTGCAATAGTTCATTCCTGTGGATGTATGTTAACACCTCACAAATATTCAACACATTTGTCATTAAATAGCAGGAATGTGGTAATAAACAGATTATTAGAGGTGTCACAGAAGTGGGATGGTAAAACTTTTATTTGAATAATAAAGAAGCAATGAATGTCTAGCACCATTTGTTTGAAAGACTGATTAAATAGTTGGAAATGCTTAGAAAATACAGAGAGTAGCTATAAAGCTAACAAACAGAACTAATATATCCATACTGATCACATAAAAGTCAAAAAGAAATTGCTTTGTTACACAACTTCTTTAAACGTCCTTGTCTTAAACAAGCTTCTCCAGGTAGTCACTGAGTGTACATCTAAAACTGATTAACTTTTGGAGTCAACCTGATTCAAGATGGCTGCTACAGCTAACTGATCTTATCTAACACGAATATGGATGTAACCTAGTCCTAATGTACAGATGCTGAACTAAAATCTGACCTGGTAGTAGCTGAGAGTCATTCTCAACACATGCGTTACATCCCGTGAGAAAACAGATTTCGCAATATTGCATGAGATTGTGCAAAACCTCATTTACGAGGTTTGATCAAAGTGGCGATAAAGTTGTCCTTTCTCATCCTTAGATCAGCTTAGTTCAAAACTCTTGCTTGAAAAGTGGCGAGCGATATGCTAGGACTTTAATTTAGTCATTGTTTTGATAGCCATATGTACAGGAAGCTTACAGCACATCTCTGTCGTTTTCCTGGTGCAACATCTGAAAAGAAATTAATTGGTGTAAAGCATTTAATCGTTTTGATGTACCTCTGCTAAAAGGCACAAATGGAAAACAATTTCTGCTTCTGCTGGTACGTGATGTAATATCTTAAGAAGAAAAATAATCTATGTGATGAGCAACAAGTGGATCATCAGTTATAGAAGTAAAACTCGGGTGAACTCAAAGCTCTTAGCATACATGTGCAAAACCTGTGAAGTATTCATCTTCAAAGTTGAAAGAAATGAGTCATTCTTGTTTGCTTTGCTGTCATTTAACAAAAACATTGCAGCGGGAGAGCAGAACTAGTGCTACTGTCGCCCACTGTGCTCGGAGCTTTGGTCCGCTTCGGGCCCCGAGCCACTGGTTCGGTACTTGGACACCGTCCTGGTGTTGTCCTCTTTCATTCCCTGGATGTGGAGGTCCAGTTTCTGCAGCAGCTCCTCGGACCGTAAGCTCTCTTCCTCCAGGAAACGACTGATCGTGCCATGTGCAGGCAACACTGACAGAGGGCCCTGGGGGGGGCACAGACACATCTGTATGAGTTTTCAGTAAACGAAGGGCCGCATCACTGATTGTATTTTTATTTTTTTTGAGGATCCAAACCTCTAAAGAAGGAGAGGGAATCCCTTTCTTCCTGGACCCTGAGGTCAGAAAGTCTTCTGAGTCTGAACTTTGACCCCCAGCAGCAGGTTTATTGGGACTTAATGTTGGCACTGAGGCTCTCTTGGTCAGCCTGGTGCTGCAGCTGGACAAGAAGGAGGAAGAAGAGGAGGAAGAGGAGGAAGAATGAATCCTGGTGTTCTGGGTCTGGCTGTGGAGCTGCTCTGTGGGGGTCTGAGACAGGTTCTGAAGCTCTTTAAACAGCCTCTGGATCTCTCCTTCATAGTGAGTGGTGTTCTCCTGCACCTGAAACCTGCAACAACAACGTTTCATGACAATCAGGACTGGAACTGTTCTGACCCGAACCCATTTGGTCACGCCACCTACCCGTCCTGGTCCGGCTGTGGCTGGTCCGCGATGGCGTGGCTGAGCAGAGCCCGTTCATAGTTCTCCTGGCAGGGTTGGTTTGGACCGTGGAGTTGCGGCCGCATCTTGGCAAGTTCCTGCCTTAACCGGTGGTTTTCCTGTTCCAGGCAGCTCTGAGAGGACACATAGCACTCCATCGGCGAAGTTACCGAGGGATCCCCCCTCTGAGGGGAGGAAAGGGACTCAGCAGTGAGCCACCAAATAAGGTTGGGCAATATGTCAAATTTTTTCAACAGATATTCGTCAGTCCAACAAATGACGATGGGCAATATATTCGTGCAGGTGACGTCTGGACTTTTTTGTCATCTCAAACGGCCCGAAAATATATGTGCATAACGGCCACAACACCTTTCGAGAATGCGTCTTTAGCACCGCTGGTAATGTTGTTAACAACCTGCACGTCCTGCTGAAACCCAATAAGGTGAACATGCTTGTTTTCTTGTCAAAGGATTTATAAGCTCTTTGTGGAAGGAATAGTTTCCCTTTTGCTTCTTGTTCTGATTCTGAGACATTGTAGGTTTTGAAAATATTCAGTCAAAAGTAAAAACAGCGGCAAAGATTTTTTTAAATGGGAGTGCACACATTCTCTTGTGGAGGAGTTCGTTTTTATTGTTTAGCTTTTGTTTAATTTTATATTTGTTGTTTCACACTTAGCAGAGTTTGTAAGGCAGAAACACTAGAACTGTAAGTACAGTTATACTGGTTTTTAAAAAAAGCCAGTGTCTGTTTCCTTTCCCACTACTGTGGTTAGTGTTCAAAGTACTCTTTCTTTCTGTTATAAGTTTGAGTAACTAAATTTGCACTGGACTTTGTGACACATGGGGGAGGGTGAAGTGGGGCAAAATAATAAAAAAAAGTTAGTTGACCACGCGACGCGCGGTGTGGTGTCGTGTCATGTGGTCATGCACCTCCCAATTTTGGTAACTTTGCGCGGACCGCGCTCCGTTCAAAATGGACGATTTTGCTGCTCTAGCAGAGCTGTTTCACCTGTATCAGCATTTATATGATCCCTCTGTGAGAGAGCCACAGCAATAAACACCGAACGAGTGGGTTTAACCAAAAATGGTTAGTTGAGACGAAATTCAGCGGGTGCCTTTACAAGACCGAATATGGTAAGCATGTTTTGTACTTAGTGAAAATATTAATATGACCCATACTAATTTATCCTTGTTTAACAGTAAAACGATGCTATTAAATTCAGCAATAGATATGCTTTATTTTGTTGTTACATGTAGTGATCCAACATGCAGCCTGTGCCACAAAAAGCACAGTACAGTACAGCATCTGTCTGTTTTTCAGTTCTCTGTTGTTATTCATCGGCCTTGTCGTGAGACATGTGTTGGTGCCTTGTTTGCACTTTTTCATTTATGTTAATTTAATTTATTTGTAAATGTGACTTAAATTAGGATGGAAACTAGGTGCAAACAATTAGTATTTACTTTAATTGTATTTTTGTTTAAAAAAGTATTTCAAAAGTGCCTTTTTGTAAAACTGTAGTTGTGTAAATATTTGACACAAATATCTTACAATATCACATAATAAATAGCCATATTTTCAACTTTCTGTCAAATTTAATACTTTTTTTTTTTAGTAAATCACGGTCGGTCGACAGTCGGCCGGCGAGAGGCCACCTACCACCGGGTTTAGCCTCTTTTCTGGGGGAAACCCTGGAGATGATATTAATAGTATTTTAATATGGTTTGAGACAACCATTTAGCTTGTGTTGTTAATAAGACAGTTGGTTTCTTTCTTGTTTTGTAAATACAGGATGCTCTCCCATGTTCCCAGGATTCTTCTAACCTGTTCTTTCTGGTACCGTTCCGTCAGCGTCTCAAACGGTCGCAGGCGCTCCAGTTCACGCTCCTGTGAGTGCACAGTGGCCTGGGCCTTCTCCAGCTCAGCACGGAGACACTGCAGCTCTGAACAGCACACCCTGTGATCCACTTGCCACGACGCCCACTTGTTCTGGAAATCAAATTGCACAAGTTAAAAAAACAAAAAAAACATGACACTGCTTCAGATTTAAATCACGTGTTAATGTAACCAACATGCTTTTACTTTCATGTCAAAGAGCTCCTCCATCAGGCTCTTATTCTGGGCTTCCAGAGTTGTCACCTGGTTCTGGTGCAGGGCCCGCAGCTGCTCCCACTCTGCAGAGCGCTGCTGGTATTCCTGTAGGAACATGCGAGGATGGTTAATCTACAGCTGCAGGTGGTGGGAAAGAAAAATCAGGACAAGGTGCAAACAGAAATAGTCGCAGAGTCAGCTCACCTTTGAAAGCTCTGTCTCTTTCGCTCCTCCGTCTGCCTCCTTGAGCTGCTTGCGCTGGAGCTTCTGGTAACTTCTCTTTAACTTATCCAGCTGAAAGAGACGTTTACAATGACTTTGTCAAAACATCTAAGACTGGCGTTATTAAATTAATTTTAAGGAACAAAAGAATCAAGATAGATTTTCAGAAGCAGTTTGATTCACCTCTTCTTGGACTTTCTGCAGTTGCTGCTCAGACTTGGAAACTAACTCTTGGTAATGAGTCAGGATATCTTCAATTTGCTTGTGAAGTAATCCAATCTGCAATGATAGGTGATGCTGTTACTGCAGAAGACTTGTCTGTTCACCTGATGGCACGACATCCATCCAGCCATAGCTGAAGAAAATTAAAGGCCTAGCATTCCTTGACTAAATGCCTATCGTCTAATGCAAATTTTAGACTATACAGAGTTATGGCCATTTTGGTCAAACCTTAGAAAAACATATGCAAAAATGCAGTCTGTTAGCACTTAGAATATCTGCAAGAGTGGGTTAGAGCCATTTTTGCTCAAAGTATGCGCTGGGGACAGCTCTCGGCTCACCTCCAGGTTCCTTCGTTCGATGATGTTCTTGGAGGTTAAAAGCTCTTCTTCTCCGCTCTTCACCCTGAGCTCCAAGGCACGGACATCAGCCTCCCAATGCCTCTTCTGATGGTAGATCATAATGTCGATCTGTCTCATGAGCTCCTGAAGCTCTGGCTCACAGGAGGACAGGACAGAGCTGGGAGACACACAGAAGAAGATGGAAACATGTTGATTAGAGGCCTGAGATACAAAGAGTGACGAACTTTTAATCCCTGCAAAATTTCATCTGTTGATCTTGCAGCAACTTTAAACAACTAATTAGTTGGTTCGTCAAAGCATTTCATGAGTTCATCTTACCTTAAATCAGGATTCTGCATTGGTTCCTAAGCTGCTAAAAAGTAGCAAATACTCAGTCTAAAACTTGGATTTTAATTTGATTACAATTGTTGGAAGCTAACACAGGCAAGCTTTAGAGGGTCAAAACAAAACTGTTTACATCACCAAGTAGACCGGACTTGACGACGTTCAGAATTTCCTGAATGTAAGGCGGTAACTCCGCCCCCATACTGTGACGTCAGCACATCTTACGTTCGCCACAAGGACTGTATAGCAGTGTTAGGGTTAGACGAGCCTCACCACGGAAGTATTTCTCAAACTACAAGAGTAAAATAAGAATTTTAGCGGTGTCGCGCTTGTGAAAACGTTAATAAGGAAACATATGACATGCAACATAAACTACTGGTAATGTTTAAAGTATAAAGAGTATAGTGGCGAGAATATTGGACACGTGGCTCGTTGGTCTAGGGGTATGATTCTCGCTTCGGGTGCGAGAGGTCCCGGGTTCAAATCCCGGACGAGCCCGTTATTTTGCTCTTTTACACAAAGACATTTGTGTCATCGTAAGGATAGTGGTATTTATTTTTATATCTCCCAGCACTTGTTTCCCATGGAGATGCGTGTGACGGTCGCGCTACGTGGTTCGAAAAATCTTGTACTACTAGCAGACTTTGCAGCCTTAGTTAAACATAACGTTAGATTTCGAGCAGGATTTAAAGTTAAACAGTAGATATTACAGCTGAGTAGAAAACATTTCTCGAGAATAAACGCTAGCAAAGAGATAAAAAGCTCGACTAACAGACAACCAATAATATTGTAGCATGTAGGGGTATAAAAAGTCATTGGTCGACGAGCTTCCTTGTGGCTCGTTGGTCTAGGGGTATGATTCTCGCTTTGGGTGCGAGAGGTCCCGGGTTCAAATCCCGGACGAGCCCAATTTATTTTGTTTTTGGCACCTCTTCCTTGTTTTTCTTCAGACACAGACCTATTATTACTGTACTTTTGTACACTATACATTTTAGACACTCAGCCATCTTAAAGCCACCAGCTTATTTTACTTGTTAGTACTGCTTGTCTTACCCTCTTTACCTCCCCCCTTACTTCCCTCGGCCGTCTCTCCACCTGCTCTCGTTCAAACGCTGAACAAAGCCAGCTCAGCTCCCCCAGCTGTTGTGGGGAGGGCTCGGGGATGAGAGAAACAGAAAGAGACGCTCCTGTTCCGCCCCCACAAACGCAGCAGACAGTCCTACCAGGCGGCAGACGAGCCTCTGACACCATTCACAGCAAACAGCTCTGAGGAGGAGAGCTGGCTCACCTCAGCAGAAACTCAGCTGTAAGTACTCTGTTTCATTCTTCAAAGTTTACTCTCTCGTTGTCATGATGCTAGATTGTCTTTTATTATGAGGACTTCTTTAGACCTCATTTTTTTGGAAATAATCATTTTGAAGTTTAACTTTAGAATCACCCATCTTTGTTGTCTGTTGTGTAAAAATAGACTCAGGTTCTGATCGTTGGTCCACTTTTATTCAGCTGTCGTTCTAATAAACACATTTTTGATTCAAAGGGAGACACGACTCAGGAATATTGGACCTGCTGTCAGCCCTGACAACTCTTTGGAGGCCTCCACACTCTTGATTTACAGACTTTGAATCAGGACTCGGATCATCCAGAGGGGTTTATTGTTACTGCCTGTGGTTCACCAGTCCAGCTTGACCATGGTCCTGTGTGAGGATGGAGAGTGTAGCGTTTGCCTCTTGCCATATTCCCGCATGGACAGGATCCCCAGGGTGCTTCACTGCAGGCACACCTTCTGCGAGCCCTGCCTGGAGACGATATCGCGGGTCAGAAGTGGACTTCTCACCGTGCCCTGCCCTCTGTGCCGACGGGTGACCGGCATAGGCCTCGGCCTCAGCCTCCAGGAAGCCCTGTGGGTCAACGACAAGCTCTGGGAGCAGATACCAGAGGAGGCGGATGCAGAGGAGGAGGATGGGCGAAAGCAAAAGGCAGAGGACGAGAGGATGGAGGCTAAACAGCGGCCCTCATTCCAGGCAGAGTGGTGGGTTCCTAAAAATAAAAAAACAGACATACGTGAACATTCACAGAGAAAAACACGTGTCTATTTTTGTCTCCTGGAAATGTGACTTTCTTGATTCTGTGTAGCCAGGTGATACAAACATAAATAGGGGAGCGCTTTCTTTTTCCAAAACACCATGAGGTAACAGAATACCCTCGTGTGAGGAACAAACATTTTTTGAAGGAGGCAAAATGAAAACAGGCCTTTTAGGATCAATGTTAAACTTGAAATTCCAAACATACCGAAGAAGTCCCACATCAGTGTTAAGCAGCTGATTTGTCCACAAACGTCTCATTAGCACCTGAGCTCTGCAGCCTCACTGTCTTCTGTTACCTTTCAGCGTTTCGCCCAGGCCTGCTACAGCCAAGCTCAAACTGCCAGCGTTCTTCAGGAGGTTCAGTCTGACGAAGCAGCCGCAGCAGGAGAGGATCATCCCCGGCAGTAATGTGTAGGTTCTGACTCTGTGCTCAGTCGCTGTTGGTTAAACCTAAACTCCAAACAACTGATTTTCTGTTTATCTGATCTTTGAAGGGAGATGAAATCGTGGCGCAGACTCTCAGCTGATGAAACTTTTTAAAAACAAGGACGAAGGGTGAAGGTTAAGCTGCAGCTCTCAGGATTTTCGAACGGCAGGAACCACTCCAGGACCAGATTCAGTGCTGAGTCGGACCAAGAACCCATTCCTGTCAAGACTTTGTTTTGTTTTCAGCCAAAGGTGTCCCCATTATTTATTCTCGGTTTAATTCTTCCAGCTGGTGCTGTGGGATTTAGTTCATCTGTCTCAGAGGGACTAACACCCCAGGACCCCCTTAGAACAGATGGTCTCCCTGTCACCACTGCTTAACATTTAACTTATTTTTTATTTATCTTAGCTAGCGGACTGGTATTAAACTTTGTTAGAAATCATTTTTTCTTTGTTTTTATTACCACTGGTCTTGAGGAGATGGCAGTCATTTCAAAAACTCATGAAGCCACGACATCTGCCTTCTTCACAGCTTTATGATACATGAATTATTTTTTAAAAAGTGAAGCCAGTTTCTACGGATGATGATATAAACGCAACAGAAACCTGCCACAAAAGCCTCAGTCAACCATGAAAGTGGATTATAATCTCCATTCATGGAGCATCTGGCAAATATTCCACACTGGACAATATCAGAAACTTTCATGGAAATGAGTTCTGTCTGCTTCTGCCAACATATGTGCCTCTGTGAGACTCAAAGAGAGGATTTAAATCTGCGTTCGAAGCCACATTCAGGCATGAGTGTGAGGGTTCTCAGTCAAATTAAGGTCAGAGTCATTTGGGTGCAGCAAGAAGTCTGTTAGTCGTTACACCGGTTTGGTGAACAAGCTGCTTCAGATGAAACTTGTCAAAGACTGTCGTGTTATTTTTACCTTTATACCATAAAAATGTGGTATTATAGTGACAACTTTTGTGTCCATATGGAACCACAAGAGACAGCATTTTTAAAAATCTGTGGACTGGAGGAGCAAGCGCAGCACCAAACCGTTTGCTTCTGATACAATCTGGAGCAGTGTGACTCAAGGCCGTTACACTGGAGGGAAGAGACAGTTGTGAAAATGCCAAAGAACCAGTTTCAGTTTCACAACGTCCTCCCAGACTCATGACTTGACCCCCCTCTGTGCTGCTCACAGCCATTAAAGGTGGAGGAAGCAACTCTCAGTATGACTTGGGAGAGGGTGGGAGACATTTGTCACACACGACACTTGCATAAAATCTGTAATCATGTTACAAACATACACCGTTCCAAATAGTCTTGATGTCTGAGAGGTGTGTTGCCTCGAAACAAACAGCATGTTTTTCTCTAAAAGATCCATCGATGTTACTTCTCAAATAAAGCTGACAGATAAACGGTGTGAGTTGATTTTCTCTCCTCACAGCTACCTACAAACGTGCTGTCAGTAGATTTTGTAACAACTGTGGTTTTGTTTGGTCAGACATAATAAAGAGGCAGTAATCAGACCACGATGGATCTTAGCAACAACATGGTGTAAGTTTGTTTCCACAGACTTGCAATAGTTCATTCCTGTGGATGTATGTTAACACCTCACAAATATTCAACACATTTGTCATTAAATAGCAGGAATGTGGTAATAAACAGATTATTAGAGGTGTCA
>NC_051453.1:18888404-18905401 GCF_001649575.2 Kryptolebias marmoratus | reverse complement strand
TTCTTAATTCTTTGTGTTTTTTCTATTAACTTTATATTCTTTATAACTGTTGGAGTGGTAAAAGAAGAAAACTAAATATATATATTTCTGACTTTATGACAAAAAAGACAGCAGTATGATTATTTAGGGTGCCAATTCATAAGCAGTCAAGCACCCTTAATAAACATTTTGCTATTATTCTTCTGTCTCCATCAGAGTTTTTGATTTGCGACTCCTCCTGCAGCTTCATCATTCAAACCTGCAGCTTGACTGGGAATACTGTGCTGACCTTTGGTAGCAGCACATCTTGTGGGGCAGACAAAATTTGCAAACAACTGCTAAAAATTCCTACATACACAAGAAGGGGATTTTGGTGAGCAGATTGAGAAAAACAAACCTCTGTAGCTTTACAGCTCAGACATGTAGTTCATGGTAGAAACGGGTCACAGAAAGTTGGACTTTATGTGATTTTATGTGACTGAACTGGTGTTTTCATATTTTTTACAGTTTTTACACAATCACTGTTAAAGTTTTCTGATTTTTTTTATTTTGCTACAAAAAGTTCAACGTTCAGTGTGTTGATGTCACACTCTGTCTGAGATTTACAAAATCTTTGCAAACAAACTTTTATTTCCACAAATGTTCCACTTCTTATATGTCAAAACCTAAGCAGGTTTGTCTTCTTTCGCCCAGCGTGTCTCAGCCGGCTGGAGGACTTCCAGTTCTCCCTCAGAGAGAACAGAGTCAGCATCCAAACTCTCATTGACTTTCATTGTATCTGAGCTCAGAACTGGAAAACACTGCAGACTCTTAAAAATGAAGTTGACATTTAAATGTGTAATGACCAGCTGTCAGGGAGTGACAAACAGGTGTGTGGTTACCATGGTGACCACAATGAGCCACTGGCAGCAGCTTTAACATTTCATTTCATCTTGGCTCTCCTTACACTTCTCAAAATCAAAGTAAATCTAAAAGTATGGTTTAATTGTGACAAATGTTGGACTTTCAGGCAGAAGCTGCACTGACGCCTTGCAAACTTTCTTTAGAAATCTTCTAGTTCAATCTGTTGTTTAATTTTGTGTTTCCACAACACAAATAGGTCACAGGAAGTGTGTCATTGTGGATGTGCAACCTTGGAGATGGATATTTCAGCTATCAGAGGGTTAGTCTGGATTTAGAGAACCTGGACATTTTTTGGAGTTTTTCCTTGATCCACAGAGGAACGCTGAAAGAAACATGCAGCTTTGGCAGGTTTTCATTAGACAGATATGTTCACTGCTGGCCCCAAATCCGTCAGGACCAATTAGGACCAATTCACAGGAAATTTATCAACTGATGCAGAAGAAAGACAATCCCAGTTATTTATGTTGATATAGTCAGGTGACTGATATATTAGTGTTTAGTTGGATGCATGGACTGAAGCTCTGTCTCCTCAGAGATCTTTTAATGGTACAGTGGGTTGTGGCTCTGCAGACTACAGGACTTGTTTCCTAAACCAGCACCAGAGATGAGAGCAATTCATGCATAAAATGTTTCTCTAATAACCTCATTCCCAGAACACAAACGCATTAAAGAGCCATTGTGAAGTCATTTCTTCTTGTTGAGAGCTTTAGCAAATGCACTGAAGATCTGTGGCAATTTTAGAGGCAGATCGATAGTCATTTTGCAGTTGCAGCCATTTCCATCTCCTCAGAAATCCTCTGTGAATATTTGATTTGGACGATTAATTGTCTTGATAAGATAAAGACGCAGCACTGAAGTGAAAGTGGATGTAAATGTTGTTCAGACTCACAACTGGGGCCTTGTCCACCATAAGGAGGGCTTTGCGCTGATCTGTAAAGGTGAAGAAAGAGCTGAGCCAAAAGGCAAAGCTTTTCATTTACTGGTCTAGCTATGTTTCAGCCCTAAGCTACGGTCATGAGTAAAAGAATGAGATCCTAGATACAATCAGCTAGAATGAGCTTCCTCTGTAGGGTGGCTGCAAACATAAGGTGATGAGCCCCAATATCCAGAAGGAGCTCAGAGCAGAGCCACTGCTCCTCTGAGCAAAAAGAAGTCAGCTGAGGTGGTTTGAGCACCTGATTAGAATGCGTCCTTGGCACATCTCACTGTCAGCAGACCCAGAACTCGCCAGAAGGATCTTAGATTCTCTCTGACCTGGGAAGGAGCTTGAGAGGAGCTGGAGAGTGTTGCTGTGGAAATATCTGGGTTTCCGTCGTCAGTCTGTTGCCCCTACAACAGATAGGAGAAAGTGAATGGATGGGTTTGAGTTATGCAACTCACAGTCATTTTTTTTAATATTAAGTGTGTGACTACACTGATTTATTGGATTTAAAAATTCACTCTTACTATAATTATAGAGGGGCTCAGGAACAACGTAGGGGACCTAATGACATCCATGTATCAGAGCCTGAGACGGAGTGTTGGAAGCAGTCCATCGGCTATTCGTCTTAAACTCCCCACCACCACGGGGATTTACACAGTATTTCACTTGTCTCAAGTCAAGCCAGTCACAACCAGCATGCTGTTTAGTTTAACCCTCCTGAAGCCCTCAAAAGAGAGAGAAATACAGAGAGGTAGAGAACCCCTTGTATCTTCAGAAACTGAGACACAAAAGGCAATGGGCAATATGCATTCCTTCAAGGAATACTAAGCCTTATATTTTAATATTACAATTCATTTTGATGAATTAATAAATTAATGAATACTGGATGTATCTATGAAGGAAATTATTTTTTTACAACAGCAGACATAAAGAAAGATTCTTATTATAACATGGTCATATCATGATGACATCATGATATAACATCACAAAAATATAATGGTCAGAAATAACATTCAATGACATCAATAGCATTAAAAAAACTGATAAAAATAATAAGATAATAAAAAACCTGATTCACAATTTTAATGAATGTCTCAGAAAGTAGTCGATGGAATGTAAATGTGAGCTGTGTGGCATTCTGCGAGTTTGCTTCCTGGTTTACCTGTTCCAGTTCCTGATTGGTTGGCAGACTAATCATCCTCATCTGTGCTCCGGGTATTTAAGGCTGCAGTGAAGATCAGACCAACGCTGAAGCATCGCCTGCTGTGGGTAAACGCACCGCAGCCTTTAGCAAATTCTGTTACCCAAGTTTTGCTCATGTTTTGTGTCTGTGATTAGACACTTCTGCTTCCCGGAGCTCGTCTGATCTGAGTACCTTGCCGCCTTCATCGAAGGAGTTCTTTTTGAGCCACTTACTTCATCGGAACCGCGCTGTGCCTGTCTGCCTACACCAAAGGATCAACTTACCTGTGGAACATGTGCCTGTGAATACTTACCTCCGTGTCTGGAATTAACAAAGCTGGAAACAACCTTCTGTAAATCCTCACCACTGGATTCCTCGCTTCAGCCTCCTCTGTGTGGAACTCACTTCCTTTATCAGTAAGCACTGGACCTGCTGACCTCCACAAATACTTACCTGTTACCTTCCCTTCCAGATCCGGTCCCCCTCCTATCCTGCACTGTAAATAAAACCACTGATCTTATCTCGTCGTCTCCCGAGTCTGTTTGTCGCCATGTTGCTCACCTTTGACTAATTCTGTGAAACCTGATAAGCTGATTAACTTTTAGAGTCAACTTAATTCAAGATGGCTGCCACGTCTATCAACCTTAGCTATCACACAAATATATCTCAGTCAGTTTTACAGATGTTGAGTCAAAGATCGGTGCGGTAGTAGAGTCATTCCCAACACATCCTCAGACTGCTAACTGATCACACAAAGTTTTTTTATTTAAAACAATAGTGTAAATACTGTTTATTACAATATACTTTTTATGATTTGACCAGTTTCGCTCTTCCTGTCAGTTCAGCAAACAGCTTTTATAAAGGAAGACTTCTGGTTTCTCTGATTTCATGCTCGTCAGGCAGGGTGGGAAAGGAGGCGAACCCAGAGTGCAGACTCCTATTACAAAGAAAACTAATTTATTAAAAGAAAACAAACAAAAACAAAATGCTGACGTGGCAGCAAAATAAGAAACTTAAGTTAAACATAGAACAACAAGGAGTGGAGCAAAAACATGATACAGGTAACCAAGAGTAATGAACCAGCAGAGTAATGAGGGAAGTGACCGGGTTTTAAGCACAGAGGGTGACGAGGTAATCATCAAACTTTAGACTTTCGAGCTGGCTGTCCCACACAGATATGAGTTTTCAGAAATAAAGGAAGAATAGCGGAACAAAAAGAGGCGTGGAGCAGAAAACATAAAATGTCTGCTGGACATCCATTTTTAAAACATAGCAGATTAACTCATTTTAGCCATCTTCTTTGTGGTTAACCATTTTTAAAAACTAAATACAAAGTTGTGCTTCAGCATGAATCTGGACTGAATCTGTTTGTGTTGTTTCAGCTGGTTGAGCTTCTTCAGATATATTGTAACTAAAGGGAGGAACAGAAGCAGGAAGTTGAAGCCACAAAGGCTGAGCGCCCCCTGTTGGCTGGCTGCAGTCCCACCCCTCCATTGAAATGAACAGGACATTTTTCTGACTGAAAAATAAAAAATACACATCAGATAAACTTTTTAAGGTGTTGATTTTTGTTGATTCATGCTGTTCTGCCTTGCTGATGTATGTTCAGAAATGCATTGGTATTACAGCTTATTTTGTTTGACTTGTGAGGACAGAGAAAAAAATATAAATCATGTGAAAATGTGTGTTAAAAATATCTGGAGTCGTGTAGACAGAGCATCAGTCACAGCAGACAGCTGCTGCTCCATCCTCACTTTCTGAACCAACACTGAAGTGTTTTTCGTTTTTCTTCTTGATGTTTATTGTAGACAAACTACATATTTGTTGAAAACAATGTGAAGGTGAATAGTTAACCTTAATGTTAGTAGACTGCATCTCCAGAAATCAATCATCTGGAATCAACGTGTTTTGATTTTTTTGAGTAGCATGACCAGACAGATTTCATTTTAAGAGGCAAAATGACAGTCCATATATAATATGTTTAAATCTGTTTGGATTCATATAAAATTAATACTTTTTGAAATTCAATAATAAGACAAAGTAGGTATTTCATGAGGTAAAAATTAAATCAAAGTCTCAGAACATGAGCCAACATGTAGTGATGTTGCAAAGACAATCTCCCTGCATGTTTAATAT
Organism: Kryptolebias marmoratus; assembly: GCF_001649575.2. NCBI lineage: Eukaryota > Metazoa > Chordata > Actinopteri > Cyprinodontiformes > Rivulidae > Kryptolebias > Kryptolebias marmoratus. The sequence continues at coordinate 18,900,278 of NC_051453.1, read as the reverse complement.
CTCAATATCAGGGAAATCTGGAAAACATTGAACTAAACGACCAGCAATGGCCCGGTATTTGCAAATTTAAATGTTTTCAACAATGATCGTCAACACTGAGGATTATCAGTTATTCAAGTGCATCTGATCATCCATGATAGATCAATATATTAAAGAAAAGAGACTCAGGAAGTGCTGAGGAGTCATTTTAAAGAAAGAAAACAAAAGCAGCACTATAAGTTAGTTGTGTGTTTATGAAAAGCTACCCCTTCCCCCATTTGTCCTGTATAACTCAAGCCCCCCGGCTCTCCGTGCACTGTGGCAGACAGAGTTGCAGGCACTCCATAATTATTGACAGGTTTGATGTGGTCTGTGAGTGGAAAGTATGGGGAAATCAGAGTGTCAGCTGTTTACCCTAAGGCCTGCTACTGTAATGGAAAGATTAAAAGCAGTGGGCACACCACCCACCCAGTGCTAAAATACTTGCAGTTACTCAGTGACTCTCACCTTCCTGTTTGCTTCCATCACCTTTATTTTCACTGTCTGCAGACATGTTACATAGATTACAGAGGATTCTCCCGTTTAAAGACCTGAGCAAAAACTCTGCTGTATATTTTTAGATTATCCTGGAAAAACAACAGCAGCAGCGGTAGTACTGGAGGGACTGAGACATCTAATTGTAGGTCACCTTTCCCTTGTGGGACATCAGTGGAGCAGTTGGAGACTCAATAGGTCAGCTGAGCCTTGTTGTCTTCTGCACCACTGAGCCAGGATCCCATTTTGGATCTGCTCGTCTGGGACTTGCTGCACAGCTTCATCATGTCCCTCAGACTGCTGCCTGCTTTTGCCACGGACAACGATGAGGATGACGATGGCAACTTCACCAAATGGATGAGCAGTTACTGGGGTCACGGAGCAGACACGGCCCGATCCAGAGAGAGAAAACACAGTTTCAGAAGGCTGTCAAAACCACACGTTGATCGAAGAGCATCACTCCCAACTGTGGTAAGAGGCATTTCATCAATCCTTTTTCTGCTTGTTAACTCTATTTTTTGCACTGATGTTGAAAAAAACATCAGAATTTGTTTTTCAAATGCCAATTTTTCATATTATATCTATTGAACCATCTTTTTAATCAGATGTAAACCTATCAATACAAATAATTTGGTACAAAAACTTGTAGATACTGTATGTTTATTTACTAACAACACAAAGACTCTGCAGTATTTTCAATAATTACAGCTGAAAAAGAGGGAAATATGATTTTTTTTTTTTACATTAAGCAGATAATAGGCATGTTAAGTTGGCATGAATGCTGATCTTTTATGGCTTTGGGATGACCTGACCTGTGATTTGCCCAATAAAATTTCCCGTCAATAATACTGGACATCAATAACAACAATGTACTGACAAACCTACAAAGATGTATCATACATGTGCTACTTAAAAAAATAATGTTTTAAAGCTTCTGAATACAACATCAGTGTTTTAATGCATGTCTTTACACGTTTTCTATGCAAAACTCAGCAAATTAACTCCTTATATCAGTGTTACCATGAGGAGGTTATAGGTCAGTGCCTTGTAACACAGCAGCACCTATCTTGCTTTTTCATTAGTGGGAATGGAAACACAAGTTTTTAATTCAGTTATATGATGTGTTATTTGTTGGTACTTTCACTGACAGACTGAAAACTAGCTGGGATGTTGCAATTTCTCTTTTATCAAGGTTGATATGATGACTGGAGGTGGTAAGTGAAGAAATGTTTTTGTTTTTTAGGGTTGAAGCATTCTCCTTCAAGCAAGTTGACATGATTAATAGCTACCTTTTGTATAATCTCAATGTTTGTTGAAATTTTGCCTCGTCCAGTCATGCAGCTCAGCTGAATATGTGGATTTCTGACAGTCTGCAAGCTCTGACCTCCTGCAAACATGGATCAACTTCAGTGATACAGGGAGGAAAATACAGCATGAATGACTTATTAATTTAAACTCACTCACTGTCCTCTTTATTAGGTCCACCTGTTCAACCGCTCATTAACACAAATAGCTAGTCAGCCAATCAGATGACAGCAACTCAATGTCTTCAGGCATGTAGGCATGGTGAAGACGACTTGCTGAAGTTCAATCGGGCATCAGAACAGGAAAGAAAGGGGGTTTAAGTTACTGAATGTGGCATGGTTATTGAGCTACTGGGATTTTCACATACAACCAGGGCTTAAAGAGAACGGTCCAAAAAAGAGAAAATATCCAGTCAGCGACATTTGTGTGGACAAAAGCCTTGTTAATGTCAGAGGGGGATGGTTGGAGATGACAGAAAGGCAACAGCATCTCAAATTACCACTTGTTCCAACCAAGGTCTGCAGAAAACTATCTCTGAACACAACATGTTCAGCAGAGCCACTGCTCCTCTGCACAGCAGCAGCCACTCCTGTCAGCTAAGATCAGGAAATTGAGGCTACAGTTTACACAGGCTCACTGAAATTGGACAATAAGAGACTGGAGAAACATTGCCTGCACTGCTGAGTCTCTGTAAAGTGCGTGCGTGAAAATCCCAGCAGATCAACAGTTTCTGAAATACTCTAGGCTTGTTCACAGTTTAGCTTTATTGATTTCACACAGTTCTTCAGAATAACATTCCTGCTGTCAGCACAGTTCAGCAGTATGTAATTAAAAAGTAGGCCTTGTCACTTAAAGTCATCATAAAAGTGCATTTTACTCTGTTTTAATTATAGCTTCCACGTGAATGCTTTGCAACAAGTAATGATCAGGTTATCGCAGATTAATTACCTGTCTGCTCTGAGTCAAGAGGCGAACTATAATTAGATAAACGTTTTACTAAAACTTTACCTAAATACCTCAATGGGGGAGTGCCTAATCCCATTAACAGATACATGTCTTCACTTTAATCTTCTGAAAGCAGCTCTTCACATTTTCAGCTATAAGTGTGAAAAGCAAAAAATGTGTTCCTCTCATCAAAGCTTGTAAAAGAGTTGTCACGCCATGTTATGACACATACTGTTCCTCTCCACAGACGCAGTTAGAGGCCATGAGGTTAAACAGGCTCCATGCAGCGTCCATGGTACCCAGTCCCAAAACCAGAGAGGAGAAGGGCGAGGTCAAGCCCCACCAGAGAGTTCACCGGCTCTCCTCGGACGAAAACCGTCCTAAAACAGCCGTCCCAGAGAGCCGCATCACCACCATCCCAGAGCTCACGGAGGCGTTTGAGAAGAGACTTGGCCTCAGAGATAAGAGGAAAAACTCTCTGGTGAGCAGCATAATCATAAAGATCAGTAGAACAAGTTTTTATTGATTTTGATTTTGATTATTAATCATTACCTACGTCAGTTTAAGTGAAGCTTTTAAACTTTTTTTAGCACTAAATTTAAAATAATAAAAGTTTGAGAGATTTTCCTTTTTTTGTTTGTGTACTATCATATTGTATTGCACTGAAGGTAAAGTTAAACCTAATATTTCAGTTTCAGGTATTGTTTTCATGAACATATTCAACTGAATTCATAATGATAAAAGATTTTTCTCTAATTTAGCGAGATCTGTCTTAAAAATAGCACAAGTTTTGTTGAAAGTGGGTTAAAATTTGAATAAACTGTAGAACTGGGTATTTTTTTTTTGAAAGCATAAAGGTTTGTTTTTTAGAAAGACGAAGACAAGCTGTGCCTGATCTGTCATGAAGATTTGTGTAAGAGTGGAGGAGGAGTTCAGGAGCTTCGCTGCACACATCGCATCCACAAAGAGGTAAGGTGACCTGTTTGAGTCAGATCCACCGCCTGCACCCTGTGCCTGTGTTCACTGCAATCCCAGCAGGACAGACATCAGATTCTCAGTGCATGGATGCAACTCATTTCTGGAAATGCATGATGTGATCTGGTATGAAAACAAAAAGTCAAGTCGAAGAAAAAGCCTGTAGACGGGACGCTAACAGATTATGATTTCTCCTTTTGGTCGGCAATTAAGGAAGCTCAGAAACTAGAGCAGAATCTGCTCCGCAGGAGCAGCGACACCGCCGCTTCTCAGGTGAGGAAGATCCCAGATGAGAGAAGAAAATCTGCAGATGGACCGATTTCCCTGGCAAAGGTGCAGCACATGTTTCGTCGTCAGCTGTCCCTGAGAAGACATCGCTGATATTGCTCTGTGGAAGAGCAGGATTCATCTGAAAAGTTGTACCAGGCTGTCTGTCAGGAACATTTACACCTCTGTTGTGTGTTTGAATTTGAATAGTAATAAAAGAAAAATCTTCCAAAACTCACTTAAGGGTCACCTGACTAGATTTCTGAGGGTTTGTAGATCCAGGTTTATAAGTAAAATATGTTTATTTAAGTCTGAAAGATAATTTAGATTGTGACTGCAGGCATTATGAAGAGTAAACGATCTGATGTTTAAGATAACAGATGTACCCTGTTAACATTAGCTTGTAGTTACTTGTCAAAAATGTGTTCCTCTATTTAATATACATGTAATTTTTATTGAATAAATGTGAACAGTATTTGTCTAAGTGGGTTCATAGATGAAGCATGCTCAGTTATGATGGCTCTGTGCTCGTTTTTAAGTGACAAACTACAATGTAACTGATATATTAAAGATTTTTTTTTTTCGAACTTGACCTTGTTTCATTATATTCTGTGGTTCGATCCTAATGACACGAGGTCAAATCTAAAATAGATTTTATCTTTGTCAACACAGAAAACTGGTGCTCTTTTAAAAAAAAATTGAGCGTACCAAACATGAGGATCCATTGTCCTTCCAGATCACGGTCAGGGTTAATCCACTTGTGCACGGGGTTTCTGCAGATCACAGCATGTGAGAAATGACTTCTTGTCTGTGCAAAAAACCCCAAAAAACCATTGATGCCTGTGTAAAATATTGGGTTAGTGAAAAAGAAGGATTTGCAGCATGAATAACTGAGTGTTTGTACTGTGTTTCAGTGCACGCCATCCCGCACCACTGTCCCATGCTAGTCCTCCATGTTTGTGTGACCCTTCAGTCCAAAGACCTTCAGAACGCCTCACATCGATCCTCTGTCCTTCTGCACTGGACCAAACACCCAACTCTGCATTGTCTCCTGTCAGTGTGTAACTTTGACCAGCAGAGGCTCAATGTTTAATAGGAGGCATGACAACAAATGAGGCTGAGGTGGATTCATTTAAATATTGAAGTCACTCTTTGCTACTCCACCCTGCTGAGGAGACACACCAGGACAGGTAAGTGCTCATTTCAAATAATACAATTGTTTAACTCAATTAAACCAACAGACGCTCTAAGAAACAAATTAACATTTTCTTTTACCAACATTCTCCCTGTACAGGAAGGATGGCCAAGAAACATGTGGTCTGTAAATCAATTAAACACAACATAATATAAATAATCCTATTTCATTAGTGCTGGAACCCCTGGTCTCCATCACACAGTGGAAAGGCCTGAAAGCTGAACGAGAGCCAAAACTCACTTTACTTCTCGTGGCAGGAAGCAGATTGGTGTGTGCAATAACAGCACAGTGTGTTTTCAACAAAAATGAAGCCCCACCCCCCTTCACACTGGATGACGACTGCTACAAGGTTAAAAATCAGCACAAACGTGGCTGATCTTCGCAGGATCTTGGCGAGGTCTCCGGGAGAATGTTAAGCTCCTCATTCTGACTACAATACGGTCATAAGTTGGGGAGGATGTACAAAGCTTCCATAGCAAGGTTGTGACGGTTTATCGTCGTCATGGCAGCATATGCATGATGTGGGGCCTGCGCATGCAAGACACTGAAGCAGGACTGGTCACGCTGGCCTCATCCTGCCTAGGCTACCACCCAATCATGCCCATATAGTGTTGGCAGCACTCAAAGTAAGTTATTCCAACGCTCTTGGCGGGGCAGCTGCTATACACCCTCTGCCACCCTGGCTACAATGAATAGTGGTTTTTGGTACAGTGATGCGTCTCCAATACGCCATGATGAGCCCCACCTGCGTTTTCATATTTATTTTCAAAAGTCATAACAATAAACTGTGGCTTAATCAAAACAAATACACAAATGATCAGGACTAAAAAATGATGCAAAATGACATTCAAATTAACGATCTAGAATGACAATTATGGCTTAAGAATGACAGTGCCTCAGACTGACAGTCAACAGGAAAGTTTGCAAAAAAAAAACCCTCACCCAACTACTTCTTGATTATGCTCGTGTCCCATAAATAACATGTGACCACGCCCCTAAGCAATCACCTGGGGTGTAGAAAAACTTGAACACCTGTGCCACCATAACAAATAAACAAAATAAAACATTCATTTTGGTTCTTACAAACAGGATCACACCACGCTCTCGCCATGTGGCTGAAACAACCAGTCCACGCTCTCCACGCACCAATAAATGTCTCATCCTTCATTTGCCTTCTGGGCCCAAAGCAAGAAGGACTTATTGTGATCATGGTCAGTCCTGCTGGACGAGGATGGAAGTGGGGAACACTTAGGAAAGTATTAATATTATTTAATAGGCTTTGCTATGCAGTTTAATTAATGTGGGCTTTTTATATTAAGAAATAATAGCACTAATTAGTTCTAGTATAGGAATAGGGAAAGTTACACTTTTTTCCCACTCTCTGTGGTGTGGCAATGCTGTCAGCCCCTGGAGGGAGGGCACCTTTAGTATTTGCCTTTACTGCCTAAACCACTAGCTGTGGTCGGGGCATATAAACCTCCCATATACACGAAGATTATGCATATTGGAAATCTTCTGCACACGGTCCACCCGTGGCAGTAGTGTCGTCCTAGCCTGGTATGTTCTTCTAGTGTGCAGCACGGTTCAAGGGGTATGTCACGTATGTCTGTTTTTTTTATTCCCAGTGCAGGATTCGGGGCATCAGATCATAGGCATGTGTGGTAGGTTTGTCATGGAAACAAGATGCTGATGTACAGAGTGTGGTGAGAGTGGGACACACAAAATAGCAGAGTCTGAATTATGCACTGTAGCATCTAGTGCCATTAAACTAACAATAATTCACTTTCTGAAACTTTAACTCAGGTTTTCTACAAGGACATCCAGCTTCGATGGTAACTCCATATTTTTAGCTGAGTTGTAAGACCCCTGCATGAATGAGGCTGGTATGACCTGCTAGAGCTTCCAGTTTTTATGCTAAACTAAACTGACTATTTTCTACCTGCAGCTCTGTTTTAGCATGCAGACACAAGCCCCAGTATCAATCTTATTGTCTGGCTTACAATAAAAAGATGGAACGCACAAAGTTATGCCTTCAAATGAAACTTTGAGCAAAGTGCCAATAAAAGCTGAACATTAGACTGATGCCTTATAGTTTTTCTTTAAAGTTTCTTTTATTTGTGGGCGAAATAAGAGACAATAAATTTGACTACCACTTCGGTTAGCTTGAAAACCAGACGAGTCTGCAGAGCTTAATATTCCTTTTCTCTCTGCATTCGAACTGCTCCTGACTCTCATTTCCCATCTGTGCCACTTTCCTTCCTGAGCTCTTTCATCATCAACTCCTGCAAAAGCAAAGGCGGCACAGCTTCCAGTTTCTTACGCTGCACGTAGGTGTGCGTGTGAACTAGAGATGGGACGTTCACGAACGAGCCGAATCTTTTGAACAGCTCTTAAACACGAAACGACTACGTTACTGGCGGTAACTAATGATGTAACTAATCGTGGAAAAGAGCCAGTCTTATAAACAGCTCTTTGAAAGAAACAGATCTGCATGATCTGGATCCTTTTAAAGAGCCATAAATCCAATCAGACGAGTGTGTCACGCAGCATGTTCAGGCTAGCAGCAAAGACCAAAAAGAGAAGGCTGTGGTCAGAGTATAAATAGTAAATTTACTGAGTGTGTGTGAGTCAGCATGATGAGCACCTTCAGCTTTAAATGGGTTTAAGATGTGAAGTTTAAGATGTTGTCATCTCTAAACTCTCTACAGGAAATCTCTAAAACATCTCTGTCTGGTTTTGTCTTCCACTGCCAAATGAGAAGTTTAGTGTTTAACAGTTCAGCACATTTAAACCTCTGTATATACAACAGATTCATTCATGAATTAGTATATAATATTTTATTTGCAGCTACTGAGAGTTATTTTTTGTTACCTACACCAAGGAGGTCATGTTTTCTGCCTGTCTGTGTGTCAACATTACTCAAAAAGTTCTGAACATATTTTCATGAGGTTTTCAGGAAACATCAAACATGGGACAAGGAACAAGTGATTCAATTTTGGTGGTGATCCAGCTCAGTCCGTGCTCTAACTCTGCAGCTGTATATTAGGGATGTTAAACTCTACAGATGGACACTTCATGGGTCCTGTTGATTTCAAGGTTCATGGGGTCAAAGGTCACAGGTAGCCTCTTTGTTAAAACCTCTCTGCTCCTACATGTGACCCTTCTGTTTCTGGTTGTGTCCGTTGGTTTGTCTGTCTGTCTGTTAGCAAAGATCAGGTAAAAACTGATGAACAGATTTAGAGGAAATGTTCAGGAAATTTTTTTTTTACAAATTGTTTTGGTACAAAAAACAATGGATCACATTCTGGTGCTGATCCAGATCATGATCCAGATCTATGTTTTAATCGTGCCGTGGCCTTGGAGGAGGTTTGCGCTCTCTGAGTGCTTCTAGTTATAAATATAGCTTGGATATTAGTATTTTAATTAAGGGATATTCTGGCCATTTGAACAATTAATATCCTACCTGTTGTAGGTAGCTGTTTGGCTGATCTCAGTTTGGAGTAAGAAAGTTTGATTCTGACAGAACTGATAAAACTAAAGTGGATTGCTGCCATCCTAAAACAATCTCAAACATCTCCTTGTGGTTCATGCTAGCAGTAATTTATAAACATTTATAAACCCTCAATTTCACAAAAACACAGGTAATTACATGGATTTCTGTGCTTATTTGGAAGAGCAAATTGCGGCAAAGTATTAGTAGTTTGTTTAATTTTTTTCTATTTAAAAGTGACAATAACAGTAAGACTTGTGAGGAAAGTTAACTTTGTGATATACCAATATGTTATTTTTGAGTTCATGTAAGTGTGTCGCTCAGTGTGATTCTAAGTGAAAATTCAACAACAGAAAAAAAGCTTTTGCTTTAGTTTTACTGTTTTTAGCTTTTAGCTACTGTTCTGCAACCTTTAGCTTTTAGTTACTGTTCTGCTAATTTGAAGTTTTAGCTAATGTTTTAATTATGTTTACTTTCTAGCTTTTTCTTTTTTTCTGTTTTTGGCTTTTAACTTACACGTTTTGCTAACTTCATCTTTTGTTTTGCTGAGTTTAGTTTTTATTTACTGTTTGGCTTGTTTAGCTGTGTTGTGCATCTTTGAATTGTTGTGACTTCTGTTACGCTCTCTTTCCTGAGTCTGCTGCCTCCTCCAGCTGTTTGACATTTGACCCTGGAGGATGTTTCGGAGTGAACTGCAGAGTTTACTCCTCCGGCTGCGGTGTACGTGCAGCAGCTCGTGTCTCCCGGTCGGAAAGTAACGGTTTCCCATCGAGGACAGACTGACTGAGCCTCGAGCGGGCGGAGTGAAAGTGCACACGTGGATAGCCGTGACTGACACGTTAACCGACCAATCACAGCTCAGACTGATGACGCCACGGCTCAGCAGCCATCCAATGGGATCGTTCAACGGGAGGGGAAAGCCTCCAGTGGTTAGTGGAGGAAAAAAAAAATAGTCTGAGCGGAAAAAAAGTTGGGGAAAAAAAAAAAAGAATCCGGTTTGGAAGCTGCTGGGAATCCGGCTCAGCTACCAGACTGCTGATGTTTACTCTGTGTCGAGCTGAAGAACAGAGGAGGCATCACTTATTTTACAAATAAAATTAAAAAAAACGATTCAGTAATGGGAAAAAGAAGACACTCTTGATTTTTCTTAGTGAATATAATTGCCGCAGCGTTTAATTCCAAGAGACAAAGAAACTAAGGTAGGACTCATCTATTTCTTCCTTCATGATCTTAGACAGACATTATACCCATGAATTTAAAGTAAAAGTATTTACAAAACATCTTGCACCTCAGTAAAGAGGAGAGAATAATCTTTACATAGTTTTCCATGAAGGATCTCTTAGCCCTGCAGGCTCAGACAGGAACCATGGTGGTTTAGTTGTATAAAAATACATTTAATGGCTTTTGTGTGTTTCCTTGTGTGTGTGTGTGTGTGTGTGTGTGTGTGTGTGTGTGAGAGAGAGAGAGAGAGAGAGAGAGAGAGTTTTCCCACAGCAAAAAGACTCTAAATAAACCGAGCATATATTAGACCCAGATTGTCTTAAACATCTGTCTGGGGGAAAAAAAACAACCCATCATGTATATTCCTGTAGATCCATGAAACTACTGGATCCAAAAGCACAATCATGTCTGACAGAAAAACACGCCTAACATTCCTCGAAGGAATGCATATCGCCCGCCGCCTTTCATGTCAGAGATTTAACTAAGATGATCTTGTGTTGGGAAATGACAGATGTTGTTGTTTGGGGCAAACCTTGAAAATATGCCTCGCGATCTCACGCTCAGAGTGTGTGTTGGGGGATGAGTCCAAGCTGCTGCCACATCGAGTTTCAACTTAACATCTGTAAAACTGACTGAGTTTTAGCCATTTTTGTGCTAGCCAGAGTTTAGCAAATGTTGCGGCCATTTTGACTTGGAATGGCTCCAAAAGTTAATCATTTGCAGATGTTCATCCACTGATTATTTCCTAAAGGTGTCATTAATATGAGTCGAATGGTTTATGGGATATTTTGCTAACAGACAAACAGGGTTGACTCCAACAGTTAATGCCAAAGTTCAAGCAAAGATCTCATGAAATGTGTGGCACTCGGAGTATGTGTTGTGAATGACTCTCAGCTACTCCCACACTAAATTTGAACTCAATATTTGTAAATCTGACTGAGTTACAGGCATTTTTGTGTGTGCTGAAGTTAATTAGCTGTAGTGGCCATCTTGAATTGCTTTGACTCCAAAAGTTATTCAGCGGTAGATGAAAATACTGTGATTTTTTTACAAGAGTTTCATTAAAATCCATTTAGTGGTTCATGAAATATTTTGCTAACAGACAGACACATCGACACACACAGGGAAAATCATGATTGCCCACCTTTAGCCTTTTTGGCGGCTGGTGATAATAGTCATAACTTGGCTTCAGATGATGTTTCTAGTATTAAATCTTTACGATGATCTTATGATGTTGTTAAACGTGTGTTGCTGTGTCTTGAACAAATGTCCGTGATTCTGTTAGTAAATTTATTCACACTCTGAAGAGACTCGGCGGTTCTCAGGTGACCTGGGGGAGGTTGCTAAGGTCTGAAGAGGTGCGCACAGGCGAAAAGACCGTCTGACACGCAGGCGAGCCTCATCTCAGGCTGTTTGAACCGGGTCCTCTTTGTCGCTGGCCGTCTGTCATTTCCATCACAAAGCAGACTGCAGCCGCGCGCCTTGTTCTTGTTCTCTGAGCTGTGCCGCTCATCTTCAGTCCTGGGCTCACCTCACATTTTTCAGACTGATACATTACGGGTAAATGGCCTGCATTTGTATAGCGCTTTATCTAGTCCGAGGACCCCAAAGCGCTTCACACGACAATCGGTCATTCACACATTCACACACTGATGGTGTAAGCTACACTGTAGCCACAGACTGACAGAAGTGAGGCTGCCATCACACCGGCACCACCGAGCCCTCTGACCACCACCAGTAGGCAAGGCAGGTGAAGTGAGACGGCTGAGACGGACGGAGCAGGGGTTCGAACCGGCAACCCTCCAGTTACAGGATGAGCCCCTTCCTCCTGAGCCACTGCTAAAAGAAGCTAAAGGCAGACATATTTACTGTCTGTTTTAATCTCTTCCTAGTATTTGCAGTGCAAACATGAGGGTGTGCAGCAATGGTACCATTGGTGGGAGGGGGGGGGGGGGGGGGGGGG
>NC_051453.1:18885210-18888392 GCF_001649575.2 Kryptolebias marmoratus | reverse complement strand
GGGGGGGTAGGCTATATACAGAGTATTTATTTATTTAATAAAGTCATAGAACCAGGCACAGGCATGTACGTTGGACTCTTATTAGGGGAAAAGGACAAATAGCCTCAGTTACATCACATAATGTCAGGATCGTCGGTTACGCAGAAGAACCCTGAGCGCAGACTCATCTTCAATGAAACTTAATTTATTAAAATAAGAAAAATAAACAAAACAAAAGCTGACATGGCAGCAACTCAAAGAGAACATAAAAAATCCAAGAACACGGCGGGGTAAGACAACAAGGAACCAAGGCACGGAGATCTGCAGCAACCAACAAATGACAAACAATGAACCGACGACTAGTGGGAGAAATGACCGGGTGTTTGAATACTGAGGGTAACGAGGGAAGTGGAAACAGGTGAGTGGAGATGATGATAGACAGGTGGAGATGGGCGTGTCAAGGAGGAGGAGTGATAACAGGGCACAATACAAACTGAAAACAACAACAAAAATAATAAAGAAAAATAAGCAGAAAACACAAAAATCCAAATCCTCACACATAATCAGTAAGAATACCAACAAAGTAAGAATCTGAGGTCTCTTGTATTGCCAACGTTTTCTAATCGTCAATCTTTGCTCAGAGCTACAAGGAGCCACCGCAGAGGGGCTATAGAGCCACATGTGGCCCCAGAGCCGCAGGTTTCAGACCCTTGCTCCAATCAGTGCTGTAACACTTCGTGGAACAGGAAGGAGCTCTTCAGCTCAGAGCGTATGAAGGCCCAACAACAGCATAACAGAATCTCTGAAACGCTCTTTTTTTTTTAATGGGTTTTGGATGTTCGGTGGCTACCACATTAAAACATTCCTGGCGTGCAGTGCACGGTGGTTAATTAAAAGCCACACTTGCTCGCCTTGTTTTAATGGGCTTTGTTTTCTCAGAAATTCTCTCGTCGGTCTCATGGGGTTACGGGCAGAAGGAGCAGCAGCTCCTCTAAAACAAACTACAGGTTTGGTTGTCAAAGAAATGCCGGCTAATCGTTACAGGACAACCTCCTCATTATGTAAAACATAACTCATTAAGTTTTATATAACAACTACAAACAAAACATATATATAATTTGTTAGGTAATGAATTAGTTTTACAACTAAATTGTTGATATCTGTTGGTATTTTACATGTTTAGACAAAGGGAAAAACTAAACTCTTATAAAGAGGAGAAAAAACATTTCATTAAACCCCCTTTGATAAATTGTTAACTCTGAATTACTATATTTATGTCAAATTAATAATATAAGTCTGACACTTTGAGTCTTTAAAGCATCTAAATAAATTATTAGAGTGAACATAAAAAAATTGGATCAGATTGTTGGATATTTATTTTGACTTATCTCCTTTAATAACCTTTATTTACACCAGCATTTGTTTTATTTTGATCAAAGCCTTTGGATTTTGATTGCTCGTGCCAGTAACGTGTATAAATCACCTGTTTATTCCCCCCAATGTATCAGCTGCGTTGGTTTTCAGAGAACAAGTGGCTGGAAATGAAATATTACGAAAAAAAAATGTTCATTTTCATGTCATCATCAGAGCTACAAGGAGCCACCACACAGGGGCCACAGAGCCACATGTGGCCCCAGAGCCGCAGGTTTCAGACCCTTGCTCCAATCGGTGCTGTAACACTTCGTGGAACAGGAAAGAGCTCTTCAGCTCAGAGCGTATGAAGGCCCAAGCCTTCACTCTGACGGATTATTTTTTTCTCAGAAGATTAAAGGTTGGGGCAAACACATCCACTTATTATGTCTGATGCTGCTGTTTAGCTAAATTACAGCCCCTCCGTCACGTCCTAGATCTCATCCTGGATTCTTCTGCTCCATGTTCACCTCTGCTGTGTGGAATGTCGGCTACGCTGGAAATTCAGTCGAAATGATCGTCTCTGTTTGACTACTCCTGAGGGAAAAAAAGAGCATTCACAGCATTTACAGTTTTTATTATTATTTTATGTGTTTGCGGTGCAATAAGGTTTTATTTTTTAAATTTTGGTAACAGAGATAGCATTTGTTATCTTTGGAAATTTGAACCTAAAGGGATAGTCTGGTTATTTTGAAGTGGGGTTCGGTGGAGAAGTTATGAACAAATAGGATCTTACCTGTCCAAGTTAGTTCTTTCAGCAACCTCAGTTTGAAGAAACAGAGTTTACGTCCGACAGGACTGATGAGCTAATGGCTAGTCCATATGTGGCCAAGATCAACGTGGATTGCTGCTTATCCAGTCCAAAGGTCATATTGCTTCATGCAAACACTATTTCATAGATGTTTGTGTCACCATTAATTTCTTATGACTGTTTGTTTTTTTAAGATAAGATTTTTTTGGTGGATGCAAGTGCAAAAAGTGGCGGCAGCAGCAGCTAGCTGTAGCGTTCTCCCTTTGGTTAATTTGAGCAAATATTTGATGATATTTTTGCCAAAATAATATAAAATCGATGCTGATGTAAAGGTTTAACTATGGGTGTTTAAATTAAGATTTTTGAGAGTAAAGTTGTTTCAAATGACTTGCATTTGTATAGCGCTTTATCTTGTCCAAGGACCCCAAAGTGCTTCACACTACAATCATTCACTGATGGCGGTAAGCTACATTGTAGCCACAGCTGCTCTGGGGCGAACTGACAGAAGTGAGGCTGCCGGCGTCATCAAGCCCTCTGACCACCACCAGTAGGTAAGGCAGGTGAAGTGTCTTGCCCAAGGACACAACAGCTGAGACTGACAGAGTGGGGGCTCGAACCAGCAACCCTCTAGTTACAGGACGAACCCCTACCTCCTGAGCCACTGTTTCAAGATGGCAGCAATCCACTCTTGTCTCAGATTAGCCGTTAGAACGAACATAAACTCTGTTTCTCCAAACTTAGGCTGTCGAAAGCGCGATCTACAACAGGTGAGATATTAATTCTTCAGGACTTTCCCACAGAGCCCCACTTCAAAGTGGTCAGAATCTCCCTTTTAATGTTTCTGACCTGTCAGCCACTGTAATCTGGCTCCTTCTACCGTACAGGTGCTGGGAGTCATGGGCAGCTTCAAGGGCCACGCTCTCCCTGGGAGCTTCTTCCTCGTGGCGGGAATCTGGTGGACGGGAAAGTACTCGCTGTGGCACGCCACCCGCAGGAACAAGAACATGGGCTCCGCTCGGTTCGCCAGCAGAGCCTCGCAGCG
>NC_051453.1:18858885-18884366 GCF_001649575.2 Kryptolebias marmoratus | reverse complement strand
AAAAAAAAAAAAACAGCTCATACTGTAGCAATAAGTGAGTGCTCACATCTTAATTAAATTGTGAACAATTATTGTGAAATTGGTTCATATTTGTTTAGGACTTAAAAACTTAAATTTGATTTAGTTTACCTTTTCTGTTTAAATTGAAACACTCAGTTTGATGACTTGAGCAGTGAAACTTCTTTTCAAAATGTGGTTCCAGTGAAACAAAAATAAATACTATATTTATTGAAAGCAGTAGTTAAGATCTTTTGAAGTGGGTATTTTTGGAGTTGTTACCAGCAGTCAGTATCTTAGAAATTCCTCAGATCTTTATCAGTTTGGATTATCAGACAGAAGTTTTCATGGGGCAGTTGAAGCTAATGGCTTGTTAAAGTAGGGGCAGATTTCTGTCATCCCAATCAAATTCAGTCTAAAAAATGTAACAGATTATGAAATTGCTATTTTACAAACTTTGACAATGTCATCACATTTACATCAGACTTATATTTATAGAAGCCCAATGTTCCTTAGACTATGTTGGTCTGTTGTAAATCAACAGTTATGGTTTGTGTGAAAGATGTGTTGCAAAACAGAATGTGTTAAGCAAAACCAGGCAGACAAACTATCTGTGTGGTGATCTGCAAAATTACTTCCTGGTGGGCAGTTCCGGTGTTCTCCTGTGGGGTGAGTCGTTACTCCCTCCACACCTACAGAGGATCAGCTTCATCAGCCTGACTGGTACTTCGGAATTCAGAATCACATTTATTGTCATTATAATTTGCATTACAATTAAATTTGGTTTGCTGCTCCAAGGTTTTGCAGAGAGTTTCTGTGTATACAAATGAAGAGTAGGAATTTTACAGTTTATTTTCTTCATAGATTGTAATATTGCACATATGAAATATTCCTCAAAGTATGTGACTTGAGATGTATTGCACACATTTGGTATTGCACATAGTTTTAGGGATCTAATTTTTGTTGCCAACATCCTTTTTATTATTATTCAGTTCCCTGATGGCTCTAGGGAAAAAGCTGTCCCTGAGCCTATTTGACCAGGTTTTGAGTGACCCGTACCGTCGGCCCGAGGGTAGCAGGTTAAAAAGGTGGTTGCTGGGGTGGGATGGGTCCTTGATGATACTGGCATTTGTGGGTGCATTTGTTAGCATCACAAAAAAAACCTGGCGGCGTGTAGAAAACGTGTAGAAAACCTGCACATGTGGGGTTTTTTTGTTTGTTTTTTTAAGTTTTTTTTTTTTTTTTCCTCGGACGTCTTCCAGGTTGTAGCACTTCCTTCGGAAAGAGTGTGCTTTTGTGACCCTCCGGTGTTTGCTTTGATTCCTCTTTAGCGTGGTGCGCTCCAGACTGAAGAGGACTCCTCCGGTTGAAATGGGACTTCTGAAGACCCGAGAACGAGATGCCGAGTCGGAGGATGAGATTTTATGAAAAGGACTTCAGCAGCAATACGACACACACACAGAGCGTAGGGATATAAACAAGGTTTACTTCAGAAATATATCTCTGCCTCTGCTTTTTAATCAGCTGTAAACCTCTTTTAGCCTTACTTGCTATTTATTTTGCAGTGACATAACACTGTGTAGTCTGCCATATCTTTATTCTTTTGCACATTAGGGTAGGATTTATATAGACTGCCCATTTTTTGTTTTCCTAATTAGTCTTTATAAGTGCCTTTAGGTGGTGAAAACAGTAATCATCAGGACAGTGTTTATCATATGACCTGAAAAGTGTGTTTTTTGCATATGTTACCTAATGTATAGAGTTGAATTATACTCACGTGTCCAAGTTTTGTGTAAATGTTTACCTTATTCTGTTTGATATCACCATGTATGCCTGTATGTTATCCAACACAGGGTTTATTGTTGCCTTCTCATACACTTTTCAATGACTTGAAGTTACAGCAGTCCTTAGAGTTTAAACTTTTGTCAAACATTTTACACATGAAACTGTGTATGTCGCTATAAATGCTGTTTCCTATGCCTGTAAAGAAATGGTTACATCACATTTTAAACCACTGCTTGCAGCCATATTTACCAGATTCCAATGTTATTTAATGGGCTAAAATGTGAACCGAATACATGCGTCACAAGTTATCCCAGCTAGGCCAGTGCTCTCGTGAAGGAACAGTTAGCCAACTTGAAGAGGGTTTCTGTGCAAAGCTTATACATAGTTAATGGATAACTGTAGATAGCTTCTTGAATGGCCTCAGTTTGCATCTGACGAGACAAATGAGCTAAAGCCAGGATCTCACTAGGCTGTGAGTGTTGGAGGCTAGCGAACGACTCCGAATCGAGAGGAAACTGTAAGAAAACAGGCGGTTTTTTTTGTTTCGTTGCAGCCTCACTGAATTATGAGCATTTGTGACCAAGCGACCTGCAAGCCAGGCAACTCCATCCGAGGCTGTAGCCTCGGATGTTTTCTGTCACAGAAGAGTTCCTGTTCAGGCATTAATATACGGCTCTGAAGCTAAATTTGGCCGGGTTTGAAGCGAATGGATTTGAGACGACCCCACGACTATTTTGAGAGAAAAATTTGTTGCACAAATCTTTTGAACATGTTCACAAATCAAGCAACTCATGCAAAGGAAATAAAAAAAAAACTGTCATGGCAGCTTGTTGATTTTTATCAATTTATGACAAAGCAGAAAAATCCCAGGGATGAGACGATGCCAAGCAATAGATTATTTCTAATTTAAGATAGTAAGACAACAACACTGAGCAACGCTTATCAGCAAAAACAAACCAAAACATAACAATCCACCTTAATCTGGATGCATAGCTCCAACTCACAACAAAAAATAACCTCAGGGAACTTTGTAGAGATTAAACAAGGACTGATCAACAGTTACTTCTTTCCCCAACAGAAATGTAACAATAGATGTGTTTTCTCCACAAATTAAAGCTTTGTAAGACTTGTGTGAATATCCGATTTAAATATATATTTTTTTCTTTATTGCCATATAGTTGTATGTGTCTTTGTGTGCATGGACCACCTGGTAGAGTTTGATGAAGCTCTCAGGATGTAATCACTGAATGTACATCTACAACTGATTAACTTATGGAGTCAAACCAATTCAAGATGGCTGCCTCGGCTAATCTAATTCATCAAACACAAAAATCCCTGTAATTTAGTCAATTTTACAGATATTAAGGTAAAATTTGGTGTGGTAGTAGTTGAAACTAATCCCCAACACAAACTCCAAGCACTCACCGATTGCGGAAGATCTTTGCCTAAAACTTTGCCATTAAATGTTGCAGCCAGCTGTGTCTGTTAGCAAAATATCTCATCAATCACCAGACAGATTTTAATGAAACTCCCAGAAAGTAATTAGTGGATGTACATTCTCAACTGATTACCTTTTGGAGTCAACCTGATTCAAGATGGCCCCCACAGCTAACCGACCTTGGCGAACCCAACCTTGCTGAAGGTTGTAAATGACATTCAGCAACTACCACACATACTCTTAGTGCTGACTGATCACATAAAAACACAGCGGGTGACATGCATTCCTGCAGGGACGGCTACCTTTATTCATCATACATTATTTTAAAATGTTTACCCGCCATTAGATTTTAGACACAACTATTGATTTTGAGTGAGTTGTACAATGTGTCCTAAACTTTCGATTGTATTTTGGCAAGTAAAAAGACACATCTGACACGTTCACAAACTTTCCAAATTTTCTTGTGACACGCATGACCAAGAAGCTTTTATAGTAAAGACAAACACAATACATGTGATATTCTGAAATTATCCTGAAATTACGATACTGAGCCTAGTAGTACTTCCACTAAAACTTTAAAGCCTATATACAGGGAAAATAGCAAGCAGTCTGATTTAAAACTTATAAAATACAAAAATAAAATTCTGTATTTTCAGACAAATAAAAAACAGTACATTACAGCAAAAACAGCAACAATGCCCCCAGAATGAACGAATGAATCAGAATCTGTATCGAGCTCCTTGTTGGACTATCCTACATTTAACACAGCTGATCTGGAGAGAAATACCAAAAGTTTATTATTAATGTAAAATTCTTTATATTCAAGTTAATATAAAGTCTTATAGTGTTGTCTGTGTTCCTACAAAGATTCACGCAAATTTAAAAAGAAAAAGAAAAGACAGCAAAGTGAAACTTCTCGAATGCTGCACCCAAGTTTGACTTATCTGGAATCACACATCAGGTGATTATTGGCCGCTCCTCGGGTTGATTCTCGACTGTGAGGTTCTTCTCCAACCACCCAGGAGTGAGGAGACACAAATACACACACATCAAACCGAATAAGCTGATAAGAACTTACTGAGGAGGACAAATGCACCCCAAAAGAGTCCCACCAGAGGGAAGCACTGCTCTCTTCAAGTAAAAAAAAGAGGAAAAAAAAAGAATCAGCTTCTGTTCAGTTCATTTCATTTCACTCATATTTAGCAACAACAGACTCCGGCCACTACAAGTAGGTGAGATTAAACACATACAAAAGAAAACTTACAGGAGCAGTGTGAATTACTGATGCTGTTATAATTGATATGCCTACTCTGCAGTGTTATCCATTTTAAATTACATTATATTGGAATATATGTCCCATAAGTTATAAAATATAAAAAGCAATAACATAAAAAATGTTATGCAAAATAGATGCATCTTGATCCTGATAAAAATAATATAACAGCATATGTTATATATCCTGATAATATAATATAATATAATATAATATAATATAATATAATATAATATAATATAATATAATATAATATAATATGTGGTATATTAAAAGAGCTCGAGTAAAGATCTTCTATAATAAAGAAGACTTCACACTCAGTTCTTAAAGTGTGGCATCATAACAAACGGTGCTTTCTTTAAAAGTTCGCAAACTCTCATTTTAAGCAGCTTTCTGCTTTACAAGCATTAGATTAAAAATGTCATAAATGAAAGACATGTTAGACGAATATGTTGTTTCATCTTATATGCATTTTTGAACCACATAGCCTACATCGTTTCTGTGAGACAAATGAAAGCAGCAGTCCCTTACAGCTGAGGAAATGAGTCCTGAAAGTTACCACAAAGCTAAAAGAGCAGCTGAAATAAACACAGCCTAGTTCAATTTACACTTTTATTTGCACAAATTACAAGAAAACGCCGTCTTGTTGCGCCTGGATAGGAAAAAAAACACATCAGAGTGAGACCTCTTCGCCGCCGCGCTGCCTCACAAGCAGAATCAACTCACACACCTGGCCAGGTGAGGTAGTGACAGCTCCTCCAGCTGACTCTCGGCAGTAATGTGACGCTGCACTTCACCCACTCAGAGCTGAGGAAACTCGGAAAAAGTATTTCAGGAAACTACAAGGTTACTTCTCCTGTCAGCCGCCTTTTAAGGATCTTTGGCCATGGATAAGTTAAAATCAGTTCTGAGCGGTGAAGAGGCGCGAAGAGAGGACCGGAGCGTTTTACAGGTAAAATAATAACAACAATAATAATAATTATTATTATTATCATTATCTTTCGCTTTTACTGCATAAACCTCTTCCTGGGTTATCGGTTGATCATTAGGTGGAAACTGTTTTTTTTCCCGCAGACCGTGAACGAAGCCTCGTCTTTAAGCTGGGCCACGCGGATAAAGGGGTTCATCGCGTGCTTCGTGGTGGGAGCCGCGTGCACAGTTTTGGTGATTATATGACGATGTGTGACAGTTTGAACGCCAGATTGTTGCTCTGCTCGTCGAGGAAGAGTCCGGGCAGAGCTGATGTGGTCTTACAGGTTGTTCTTGCTCAGAGGAATGTGGAGGATGTGATGTCAAACCCCTCCCTTAACCTGAAGTGATTCTCAGTGGCACTCACTCACTGTCCTGTGTGTGTGTGTGTGTGTGTGTGTGTGTGTGTGTGTGTTTGCAGGGAGTATGTGTCCTCTTTCTTCCCAGGATTGGCCTCACTCTCTTCATTGTCTTCTACACCTTTGGAAACATATGTGCTCTTTGCAGGTAAAAAGGCACAGTGCTGCAGCTGCTGCTGTTATTTTACTGCATCTTGTGAAAATGCAGCATTTGATGGACACGTCCTCGTTGTCTCCTGTTTTGGTCCAACAGCACGATGTTCCTGATGGGCCCAGTGAAGCAGCTGAAGAGGATGTGTGACAAAACCAGAGCACTGGCCACCACTTTCATGCTGGTAATTTTCATCCCTTGCTGACAGTTTTTTTTTTTAACATCCGCTTTAAAAGT
This sequence comes from Kryptolebias marmoratus, assembly GCF_001649575.2. NCBI lineage: Eukaryota > Metazoa > Chordata > Actinopteri > Cyprinodontiformes > Rivulidae > Kryptolebias > Kryptolebias marmoratus. The sequence continues at coordinate 18,878,157 of NC_051453.1, read as the reverse complement.
TTGGAATTGAAGAGGTTTGTTAGTTTGTTGCTGATTTGACTCATTTTTCAGCGAATGGGGGGGAAAATAAGTGGGTTTCTGTGGAAACTTTATGAACACTTAATATCTTACCTGTTTAGTTTACTGAATAACTAAATGTAAATATATTAAAATATAAAATAATTCCTGTTTACCCTGCTTTTTTGAAAGTGTGCTTTCATTTCACAACACATCTATCATCCTTTAGTAGTGATAATTCTTTCAGACATTAAAAAAAAAAAAAAAACGTAACTAAAGAACTCCACTCCATGATACTGTCGCCACCGTGCTTCACTATGGGAATGAGTTTTCAGATGACAGTAGTTGTTAGGATTGTGCCACCAGTTACCTTTTCCTTGATGGCCTCATCTGACAACTTTCTTCCATGTTTATTCTCAGAAATGCTTTTGTATTTTTTTTTTTTTTACTAAAGCAACAGCTTCTTTTTCAGGGTAACCTTCGGTAAAGTTGAGCTTCGAGGAGGGAACGTATTTAAAGGAATAGTTTGGGCATTTTGAAATGGAGTTCTGCTGGAAGGTTATGAACGATTATTATTTTACGTGTAGCAGATGGCTCTCTGAACAACTGGACTCTGACTGGACGGACGGGCCTGAGCAGATTTCTGCCAAATTAAAACAACTCTTCAAAGTTCATAGCAGTTCAGGCAAACGCCGTCTTACAAAGTCGCACATCAGTCAGTTTCACGTTAGTAGTTCTGGCAGAAATCTTCTGATGTTTCTGCCGGAAGTGCCCCACGGTACACTGGAGGTGCTACAGCTCCACTGGCACGTGCAAATAACCAGACTTCTTTTTGTGTTGTATCATGATAGGGTTAAAATCAAATATAACATTATTTTCTTCTTTTCACTACTACGGCTTGTTATTGTGATGAAGGCATAGTTATACACGTTGCAGAAATTAAACCCTTTTTTCTTAGTGCAGACACAGTTCTTACTCAATCAAGAAAAAAACCCGACAGTTTCATTTTTAATTACGAACGTTGAAGGAATGCATATCAAAACAAAACAATCTAAGGTTGCACACGAGCAAATTCTGTACAAATCTGTAAAACTGACTGAGTTATAGCCGTGTTTGTTTTAGCTTAAGTTGATTAGCTGCAGCAGCCATCTTGAATTGGGTTGACTCTATAATTTAATCAGCTGCAGATGTAAATCCAGTGATCACTTTTCTGAAAGTTTCATTAAAATCCGTCCAGTAATTCCTGGGATTTTTTTGCTAACACGACAGACACAGGCATTTAAATACTCATGCCCTTTTATTTTGGTTTTGGCAGCAGGCATTAAAAATAAAATGATTTATGTTCTGACTGTTTTGTAAAGAATGAAGTGTTAATATTTATGTTTTATTTCTCCAGACGTGCCTGGTGTTGACGCTCTGTGCAGCTTTCTGGGTGAGGAGAACGGTCAGGCGAATCGTGTTTTAGGAATTCGGATCGCCCGCGCTGATGCTTTTCTTCTCCGCTTGTCTTTCAGTGGAAGAACTTTGGGCTCGCTTTGCTGTTCTGCATTCTGCAAGTCTTGTCCTTTACCTGGTGAGCTCCTTGTTCCGCCTCCTCCACAGCTGATCGTTTCTTTTTTTAATGTCTGAAATCCCACCGCCTTTGACCTGAAATGTGTTTGGTTCGTAGGTACAGTCTGTCGTACATCCCGTGCGTGAGGTTAGTCACGTTAGCTCGGTTTATTCGCATCGTTTGGGTAAATGCTCAGAATCAAACTTCCACTCTAGGCTTGTCTGATTTCTGTGACTTGTCTTCCAGGGAGGCCATCTTGAAGCTTGTGTCGATGTGCATAAAGTGACTCCTGTGTTTCGCCTGAAGGTTGAAGATGAATGAAGGATTTTCTTTTAAACTAAAAGACAAGTCTCTTATTGGAGTTGCTGAAACAACCTAGTGACTCTGTTTTTATCAAGGAAAAATACTTTTTTTTATCTCAAAATGTAATTTATTTTGCAATATTAACTGAACTGAATCCTGGTAAGATATCTGTTAATTCATTTTAAAGCAATACTTCTGATTTTTGTGTACATTATGTTAAATATCTGTAATAAACTAATGTATTAAAGCTTTAATCAACTAATACTTGGCAGGCTTATTTCCATCAGTGAGAAAAGATCTGTAAGTGAAGTTACTATAAAATTTCAAACTTTTACAATATTTTTAAGAATATTCATTTTTCTTGTCTGCACTTGAAGAGTTCTTAGTTTTCTAAGAGTCTTGTTTTCATTAATTAGGGTATTATTGATTTAGGAATGAGTCTCCGTCATGGAAACTGGAAAGCTTGAGTCAAGAATGTTCATTTTTAGCAAACAGAGTATTAAGTGAAGTGCTGCCCAGAACTTGAAACCATATGAAAACATGCGATAATTAAAAGCCCGGCACTTTTTAAAGAAATGCTTATCGCCCACCGCCTCTCCTGTCAGAGTTTTAAACTACAATGGGAAATTATATTCTTGCCGTTTTGGTCAAACCTTGTAAATAATGTTTTGCACAAAGAATGCAAAAATGCACAAGAGCTATGAGCTCTGGGTATGTGTTGTGGATGACTCGGCTACTACCACATCAAATTTCAGCCAAATATCTGTAAAACTGGCTGAGTTATCGCCTTTTTTGTTTTTGCTAATGTCAGTTAGATGTGGTGGTCATATTAATTAAAGCAACTCAAAGTTAATCAACTGTAGATGAATATCCAATGATTACTTTCTGAGAGTTTCATTAAAATCCGTCCAGCTGATATTTTGCAACACAACAAAGAAGAGCAGAGTTAAAGACCCGCTGAACTTGCATTGAACTTTGTCTTTATGATTATAACTCTTCAGTCATCGTCAGTGTACCCTTAGACAAGGAGCTCAGTGGTTTTTGTCTTTGTTATTGGCATGTGAGGAAGGAATAAAGACCACTTAAAGTGCAGTTTGGATTCCTTAGAGTTATTGAGTCGTTTATTTTTGGCTGAACAAACTTTTCAACTGTTTTTTTTTTTTAGAAGAGACTCGGGTAAATGAATTCAACTTGATACTAAACAATTTACCTTCTAATTAAAACAGGTGAAAGTTGAAACATTTCACACTAGTAAAGGAAAAATGTCAAAATAATACGACATATTTCAAAATGTGCGGCTAAAATTTGCCACAACATTATTGGTCAATTGTTACAAGCTTTTAACTCATTTAACAAAGAGGTAGTGATCACTGTTCATGATATGCTTTGGAAAGTAGAGCTACTCATCAAATTAAAATCATTAGAAAATAAGGGCAGAGTTTTTAATTAGGTAAAGTTCAGGTAAGAGTTGGAGCAGAAGATTCAGATTACATACAGTGGATAATGGAACCACACAGGGTTGTGTTTGTAGTCCAGTGTAATGACAAATTATGTAGTCAAGATAAGAACAATATTGGAAAGTTCTTCTATGTGGATGATGTGGCTTTTTGGATGAGAGGTCTCCATGTAACATAATGTAAAAAGAAAAAGGTAGAAAAATGGACCAAGAAATGGGGATTCGAGCTGTTGTTTACAAAACCATAAACCCACAGGAATCTTCTTTAACAGCCATAAAGAAAGGCAAAACATCAGGACTGCATATTATCAGGTCTGCTGGTGGATACAGCAGCCGGCATGTGCAGTAAAATTAAAACATTTCTGAAGGAAAGCAGTTCTGCAGTGTGTTTGTCATCCCGCTACAGCCCAGCAGGTGGCGGTAATGCGCCTCAGACGGGTTTGCCAACCGCCAATAAACAACAGAAAAAGAAGCAGCAGGAAGAAGAAGACTGGAAAGAGTAAATATTAGTCATTGACTTTAAGTCCTATCGGTGGAGAAAAATGGCACACTTTTTATTAAAAATAAAAAGCCGAATCGCGGAAAAAACGAAGAAGGCGCCTTTTAGTCAGAGCGACGTGGAGAAGTTTGGTTTAACAGGTACGAAGGGCTTTTAAAGCAGCTTCCTTCAAAGTAAAGTAGTGCTAGCTGTGGTGTTTATTTCTTTTATATATATATATATATATATATATATATATATATATATATATCCCCCATGGATATCTCCACAGGAATCCAGCTGAGAGGATACCAGCTGGACGGGGTGCAGTGGCTCACTGAGTGTCTGAAGAACCAGCAGGGCTGCATTTTAGGAGATGAGATGGGTTTGGGCAAAACCTGCCAGGTGTGTGTGACCCATCAGCCTGTGACCCTGGGGTAGGCAACCCTGATTTGAATCAGTGTCTTCTGCAGAACCTGAAGAGGTCATTTAACCACTGAATCATGTGTGTTGGAGCAGGGAAACAAGGACAAAAATGCAGGATAGTGGCTCTCCAGGACCAGGGTTGCCTACCCCTGCTGTAACCATTCAAGAAAACCCAGACCTCCATTTATAAGCAGACGCCAGCGTTTTTATCGCACACTGTCGCTAACATTCATTTTATTGCCGCTGAAGGAAGTTGTTGTCAAACATGCACTATTTCCCTTAATGAAACACCCCAAAAGTCCCAGCTGAGTCGTTGTCCTGAAGACGTGGCTGTCCTGTGTTGAGCCATGAGTCTGTGGAGAGGCTGGTTCTGGATGATCCTCTCTGCTGAACAGCACCACTCAGTTTGTGTTCAGGTGGGGGTTTTTTGTCCTTAGGGTGGACCAGCCTCTGTCTGAGAGTCCTGTTAGGTTTCAAATGCACCGGGATGTTGTGTTTGGAGAAAACCCCTTCACAAATGACAAGAATCTAGATGTTTTGAGGCAAAATGATCTTAGTGCCGTTGTGTCTTATAACTCCCACGTGTTCAGGGATGCACGGATGATACACAAAATCACGCAGCTGTAGTGTTTTCTCTGCATGTTGGGGAAAAAAAGCAAAGGTGCTGTATACTGCAGATGTTCTCCAGTTGTGTGACTCTGCATATGACAGTTTTCTAATTGTGGTTCGTCCTCCAGACAATCTCTCTGCTGCTCTACGTGTCAGGAGCTCTGGGGAAGAAAGTCCCATTTTTGGTCCTGAGCCCACTCTCTGTCCTAGAGAACTGGAGGAAGGAGCTGGAACGGTACAGTCACCTCCAAATGTTTATTCCCTCACTTCATCCGCAAGCCTTTTTCTGCCACTTCACTGTGCCTTAAACGTGCCCCGGCTGCAGCTTCGCTCCGTCCCTGGCGGTGCTGTGCTACAAAGGAGACAAAGAGAGACGGGCTGAGGTTCAGAGGGAAACAAAGACACGGCACTTTCATGTTCTGCTCACCACATACGAGGTCTGTGGCTGCCTAGTAACAGCAAAATGACCTCAGATTACATTGATTTCACTGTATTTATTTATTTATTTATTCTTTTTTTACTTCCAGCTGTGCCTCAAAGATGCTTCGTTCTTGAAAAGGTGAGCAGGCTCTGAATGTGTCAGCACTCTTATTTTATTGTTACGACGTGAATTTTAGATGAGGTGAGACCGATAAAAGAGACGCCGACCCGTCAGATTCTTGTGCAATTCATAAGTGATATTTATTCATCTTGGGATTCTTTCTAGTTTGTTGCCTTTCAGCCTGGAATTTAAGTCTATTTTCAATTTGATCGACAGTTTGACAGGAAATACTTCAGAAGAATGGCGTTAAATGGAGGGGAAACTAGTTTCATATCATCCTGAACACACATAACAGAAAACTGATGGTTGCGTTTTTATTGAAGCCCATTTTATTTAAGTAAGGTCCAGCTGTGTCTGGATATACACACCAAGCAAGAGACATCATGAAACCCAAGGAACTCTCCACACAGGTCAAAAACAAAGCTGTGGAGGAACAACAGATCGTGATTGGATTTCAAAAAATATATATAACCAGAACATCCCACAGAACTCCATTAAATCCATTATTAGAAAGTGGAAAAAATAGGTCACCACAGGAAACCTGCCAAGAGAGAGTCACCTACGAGAATTTATTAACTGAGTAAGGAGGACGTTCATCACAGACGCAACCAAGAGGCCGAAGAGGACCCCTGATGGAGCTGCAGCTGTTCTGCTGCGCAGATCTGGGTTTCATTGAGAAATGGACAGGAAAACAATAAAAGTATAAATAAATAAATAAAATAAGGCAGGCTGTTTAAAATTTGCCAAAAAGGCATATTGCAGACTCCACAAAGATGTGGAAGGAGGCGCTGTGGTCAGATGAGACCCAAACTGAGCGCAAACGTGCCACCTCTCATCCCGCTGAGAGCGCCGTCCCCACAGCGAAGCACGGCGGTGGCAGCATCGTGCTGCGGGGAATGTTTTTCACCAGCAGAGACTGGGAAACTGGTCTGAGTTGAAGGAGCAAAATACAGAGAAATTCTTGAAGGAAACCTGTTTGAGTTTTCTAAAGATCTGAGACGGGTTCACCTTCCAGCAGGACAAAGACCCTGAACACACAACACTCGGTTAAATGTTTGTTAGAAGTACAGCTAATAATTAATATTATATTTAACATTAATCTACTGAACCCAGTGGATGGAGAACCATTAATCTTACATTATATATCTGCAAGGCTTGTAATTTCTTTGTAAATAGTTTCTTTTATTTTGGATGGGAGCTCGATAAATTCCAGGTTGTAAGGCAACAAAACACAGAAAATGCTGTGGATATTTTTTTTTTTCCAACCCACTGTCATTAGTTTGGATGTTAGTATTTATGCTTTAGGTTTTTAAAGTTAGTAAAATAATTTTTTCCCGTGGAACTGGTGCTTGTTACCTCTGCTCTTCAGGTGGAGCTGGAAGGTTCTTGTTGTAGACGAAGCCCACAGACTGAAGAATCAGAACTCGTTGTTGTACAGAACGTTAACGGAGGTAACAAAATCTGCTTTTACCTGCCGGGAGTTTAAGTTTCTTTCCGTTTTCTGCCGTGTTGCTGGATCTCTTGTTGTTGTTTGAGTTCAGTTTGTTTGCAATGTGTGTGTGTGTTTTCTGTAGTTCTCTGTTGGTTTCAGAGTCCTGCTGACTGGGACTCCCATTCAGAACGACCTGCAGGAGCTCTACTCCCTGCTGAGCTTCGTCCAGCCCAGCGTCTTCGCAGCCGAGGACACGGGCAGCTTCGTGGACGCTTACGCCAACGTGCGGAACCAACCCGGCCTGGGTATGAGACGCCGTCACCGTGTAACGCCGTGCGGACGAGACCGAATGCTCAAAACGCACTTTTATGTTTTTGTTTGTTCTTTTTAACTCGCACGCCATTCTGTTGTTCTTCAGCTGCAGAGCTTCAGAGCGTCCTGGAGCCCTTCCTGCTCCGTAGAGTCAAATCAGAGGTGGCCGTCGATCTGCCCAAGAAGACGGAGCTGGTGGTGTACCACGGCATGTCGGCTCTGCAGAAGAAATACTACAAGGCCGTTCTGATGAAGGATGCCGGTGAGACCCGTGCGCCGTAGTGTGCGCCTGATTTGGGGCAGACAGATGTCCACCTAACTGCCTGTCTGCTCACGGACCTTCCAGAGGCTTTTGGAAACGCTCACGGCAGCAAGAACAGGCTGTTGAACATCCTAATGAACCTGAGGAAGTGCGTCAACCATCCGTACCTGTTTGACGGTGAGACGTGCTCAGTGAAAGCCAGGCATTAAAGTGCCTCAGTTCTATAGATATGATGAGCTGTAACCATTTCGTCCCCGTTTCCTCTGTAGGGGTGGAACCCGAGCCCTTTGAGATGGGGGAGCATCTCATTGAAGCGAGTGGGAAACTGAGCCTCCTGGACAGCCTGCTGGCCTTCCTGCACAAAGGGTGGGATTTGGCTCCCCCTGGTGGCCCATTAGGTTCACTTCGACTAACTGTAAACAGTGGCTGTAATGATATGAAAACTGACACGGTGCACCGATCCAGCATCTGAACGCTTTATCGGTTGTTTTTATTGTTTCGAGTTGCCATGGCAATGCAATTCGCCACAACCGACCTCCGAAAAAAACACCTAATTAGAAATTAACAGGAAATGCTCAAAATCCTGTTCAAACTTAACGTGCTTCGAAATATTTCATAAACCACTGAAACTCTCTCAGGATGATCACTGGTCAGACCTGTACGAGTGATTATTCATTTATGTCCTCCTGATTTAAAATGGCCGCCAGAACTTACCTGGAAAACACAATAGTGGCTATGACTCTATGACTAAAATTTGGTGATTGGAGCTGTCATTGATCCCCAAGACAACTTAGCTTAAACAGCCTCAATTTCCTTGTTTTTTGCCATAAAGTATTTGCTGGAAAATGTCTGTTAGCAAAATATGTCATGGCCCACTGGACAGATTTTTATGAAACGTTCAGAACTTAATCTTTACATGAACATCGCAAACCGATTAACTTTTGGAGTCATTCTGATTCAAGATGGCCACTACAGCTACCTCAGAAAGCACAAAATTGGCTATTTCTCTGTCATTTTAAGAGTTACTGGGCTAAAATTTGGTCTGATAGTAGCTGTGAGCCCTAAAACATACCGTGACTGCTGAAAGATCCTTCAGTTTCTTGTTTAAAGATTTGCAGTACACTAGTGGTGAAAATGTGTGTTAGCGAAATATCTCACAAACCTCGGAACGTATTTTAATGAAACTCTCAGGAAGTAATCAGGGGATGCCCGTCTACAGCTGATTTAACTTTTGGAGTCATTCTGATACCATAGATAACTTGGAAACACAAATATGGTCATAAGTCAGTCATTTCTGTACAGCTGCAAGCGTGTTTGTTCTTACTTCTGTTGTCTTAATGAAGGGGCCACAGGATCCTGCTGTTCTCTCAGATGACGAGGATGCTGGATATTCTTCAGGACTACATGGAGTACAGAGGTGAAGAAGACTAAAAAAAAAAAAAAGAGGGTCACTTAAAAACACCTGAGCTGCATTCGATATTATTATACTTTGTTATTATACTGTCCGAGTTCACGTGCTGCACTGGACTAAATGTAACGCTTGGTTGTTCGTAGTGAGCGATTTGAGTTTTCCTGTTTTAGGTTACAGCTACGAGCGGCTGGATGGGTCTGTTCGAGGCGAGGAACGAAACCTAGCAGTGAAGAACTTCAGCAGCAAAGATATTTTTGTCTTTTTACTCAGCACTAAAGCAGGTAACAGAACCACAAAAGTCTTTACTGATAAGATCAAATTTTATAAAAATGGTATGAGCAGATATTTCAAGTATTTGTATAACGCGGAAACAAACTGTTTGCTTTGATTTTCAGATTTGATCAGGGGCTGTTTTCAGACGTTTTTTTGTTTTTTTGTTTGGCTTGGCTTGATTTACAGACACCTGCTAAAAAGGCTGTGGTTAAAGAATGTCATCTTCCACCTCACTGTGGCTAAGTTTGTTTATAACCCAGAAATCCTGCGTTCTGTAAGTGAGCACTTCTTCACGTCTGTATCTGTGGCCGAGTTCATAGAATCGGCAGAGAGGAAAACAGACAGATCAGACAGAGATAAGAAGTGCAGCGAAATGAACCACGTGTCAACGAGGCCATCAGCTTTTCTCCTTTTTTGCTGCTTTTTTTTTTTTTTGTGCAAAGTGTGAAAACAGGGAGAAAGATGTTGCACTTCCTGCCGCAGCTTTTGCTTCTGAACGATATAAAAAAGGTTCCAACATGTACGGTAGAGCGCAGTCATCACATAAAATAAGAAAAAAGGAAGGTGAAGGTCTGCTCATTGAGACACGAAACATCATCTTGTCTTTACCAGATTATAAAATTAGGTTAAGTGCGCCCTCTGATTCATAACACAATGCATTGTTATTTTTTTAACAAAACACAGCAGCAGAGTGAAAAACTAAGTCCACCCCATGATTTAGCAACTCGTAGAACCTCCTTTAGCAGCAAACTAAAGGAATCATTGTTCTGTTTCATCAGGACCCGGTTTCTGCCATGTTGTTTTTAGAGAGAAGAGATTTTCACCTGGAAGCCCTTCAAAACAACTCATACTTGTTCAGTCTTTTTCAAATTGTTCTTCGTGAACTTTAACCTTCAGTCTGCTAACTGAGGCCTGTAGAGCTCGTTTTGTTTATTTATTTATTTATTTTGGTCCTTTCTCTGAGGATTGTACGGTCTGACCTCGGGGTGAACTTGCTGGGAATATTGACAGCTGCCTTAAATGTTTTCCGTTTCTTGCCGTAGAACGGCAGATTCCAAATAGTTTCAAAACGACTTCCATCCCCACCCAGATGGATGGGCAGCAGCAGGTGTTTCTCTGAGGTCATGACCTCCACCATGGAGGGTAGGGTTTTCGGTAGTGTTGGTCGGTTTGTCTGTTCGTTTGCAAGATTGCTGAAAAACTCACAAACAGATTTTGATCAGGTTTTCAAAAAATGTTGGGGTTGTTACAAAAAAAAGTGAATAAATTTTGGTGGTGATACAGCCTCGGTGGAAGCTTGTGCTCTGAGTGCTTCAGGTTTCTGATGTCTTTCCTCCTTGGCGTTGTGTAAACACACACCTGTTTGCTCCAGAGCAGCAAACTGACGAAACTCCTGCTTTTACAGAGGTGATCACACTGATGATGATCAGCTCCTGGCTGATACTGAACCTTCTAGGTCCTGCAGAAGCAGAAAGGGTGGACTTAGTTTTTTACACAGAGCTTTTACATTTTAGCTTTATTTTAGTTTAATAAATAATGTCATGGTGGAACCTGTTACGTGTCTTTGTTCACTTGATGTTCGATGTGAATCATTTTGGAGCCTGCACTGTACCCTAAAATTAAAAGAGGAAGTCCCACATCGGTGTAGCTCTACAGTTTAGTGTAAGCTGCAGTTTCCGATTATTTTGTTCACAAATAAAGAGCGAAGCATGTTGTTTTCATTTAACTGTGTCCCGTCAGGCGGCGTTGGCATGAACCTCACAGCCGCCGACACGGTTATTTTCGTGGACAGTGACTTCAACCCTCAGAACGACCTGCAGGCTGCAGCACGCTGCCATCGGATTGGTCAGAACAGGTAATGCTTGTGGGAAATGATCGGGTCCTGCACTCTTCCTGATGAGCTGTATTAAAGCATTTCGCTCTGCATAAGAAGCACCGACTTGCCTTGAAAAACCACTGGTTGATAAGCTTTCACAAGAGTGGGAAAAGAAGCCCGTAGATGCCATTAGGGTTATCTGTATCTGCCAGCAGTGTTATCTGCACCTGGGTGTGAAAGAGTACTTCCTGTTTGCAACACAGCCTTGTACTCTAATAGCATTGTTGCACCCATGATGGAAACTTCCAGTAACGTTTAGGGAAATGCAAGAAAGAAAAAACAACATAAAACCTCTACCTCTTCACTTCAGTTTGCTCTGTTTTATCGTTGACAAAACTTCAGTTTTAAAGTAGTTTTTTGACTGAGGCTTGTAAATTTTGTTCTTATTAGTTTGAGGAGCCGTACTGAGGTCCGGGTTTGATCAGTTCATAATTGATAATGTTTAATTGTGAGGGTTTTTTTCTGTTCAGGGATGATTTACTGCAGTAGTAATGTTGAGTCATTAAATTAAAAAACCAAACCTTTTGCCAATCAGACAGCTCTACGTGGAGGAGAGAAATGCGATTGTAATTTAATAGATGGGTGTAAATTTCAAAATTTAATGTATTATTCCACAACACCTGTTGCCACTAAAACCTCTGCTCTTATGTTTGTATTTTAGACAACCTCTGCCTTTCTCAACAATGGTATCTTAAATACCAGTAGATGGATCCAATAAAAGGCCTGATGCTGCTGCTTTAGTTTGTGCTGATTTTCTTTTTTTATTTACGAATATTTTTCTTTTTCTTAAAGGACTTACATTTTAGATAGTCTTATCTGGTTATGAAGATGACGAGGCAGCTATATTTTAGAGGGATGTTTTGAAGAGTTTATATTTTTTTAAGTTTATGAACAATTAATATCTTACATAAAGTATATACTTTTTATAATTCACCTCAATTTGAAAAAATGGAGTATTGAGGAGCTAACAGCCGGTCCGAGTGAGGCCAAGACCAACATGGACCTCTGCTGACCTAAAATATCTCCAACATACAATCAGAATTTCCTATCAGTTCATGCAAATGCATTTATTTAAACTTTTCCACCATTAATTTAGGATCACACAGTTATTTTTTCCTGCTGGAAGCGACCCTCTGGTTGCACAGGAAGTGCTTCAGCTAGCTGCTGCTGTTTGCAAATAACCCTGTCATGCTAAATTGACAGCAGCGATTGCAGTTTATTAAAAAGTCATTCACTTGAGCTGCGATGAAACCTTTTGAAATTAAAGTTATCTTAAGATGGCAGCTCAGATTAGCAGTTCAAAGCGCTATCTGCAACAGGTAAGATATTAATTGTTCATAACCTTTCTGCAGAAAAACCCACTTCAACATGTCCAAAGTATCTCCAAAGCTCTCACGAAACTTTCCCTTGAACTTAGTGGGACCTAAATGAAAGTGCTGTAACGCGTGAATAACTGTGGCGTCTTGCAGGCCCGTGAAGGTGATCCGCCTCCTTGCCAGAGACACCGTGGAGGAGATCATGTACTCCCGTGCTGTATCCAAACTGCAGCTCACCAACACCGTTATCGAAGAAGGACGCTTCTCTCTGCTGGACCAAGCTCAGTCCGCCGCAGCAGGACTGCAGGTTTGGCACCAGCGCCGTCTTTGAATCTCGCTTTCCGCAGTTTTTTTTTTTTTTCCATTTTATTTAAACCTACCCCCAGCTGTCTTCATCGCTTCTTGTCGTTCTCCGAACAGCTGAGTGAGATCTTGAAGTTTGGGATAGATACGCTTTTGTCGTCGGATGAGAGCTCCATACAGGAAGTAAAGCTGGGGAAGATCCTCGGCGCGTCATGCGGTGGTCAGTGGATGGACGATGAGGACTTATCACCTCTGGAAGAAGAAGAAGAAGAGACAGAGGACGGATCTGAATCTGAAGTGCAGAGTATGTGTTGTCACTGGGTAGTACTCGGCTCTTAATGTAGTTTGAGAGATTTTGGTTAGATTACCTCGGTTTTGGAAATCTTTTTCTTAAATGCTTCTATAAAGTTTGGGGGGATGGGGGGGTTGTCCAATTTTTGCCATCCATCACCAAGGAGGAAGCGGCTAATTATCTGTCTGCTTTTAGTGTTTTGTATCCTGATTTCCTGTTGATTAGTTACGCTCACCATCGTCTTTTCAGACCACATGTACTTGTTCGAGGGCAAAGACTACAGTAAGGACCCAAGTTCTGAAGACCAGAAGAGCTTCGAGCGCTTGTTGGAGGAGCAGCTGGCTGAGTTTCAGAAAGCTGCAGGAGAGGGGCGAGCTCTGCGACACAAAGCTGGAGTAAGACACTGTCTCTTTAAATGTCTCTTCCCAAAAAGTCTCTGTTGTATTTGAACAAACGAACCAAAACCTGCAAACTACTAAACAGAAGCTGGTTGGAGAATAAACCAAATGAGTTTATGTACATGGTCTGTCTTCCTGCAGGTTAGGCCAATTCAGGCTCTGTGGTGTGCAAAAAAACCCCATTTGTTTTATTAAAAATTATGTTTGCAAAAGACAAGTAAAAGGTGACGTAGTCTTGTTAAACTTGGATCTGTACAAACCTGAGGTAAGTAGTTGTGAAATATTCAGTAATGTTTATTCATTTCTAGATTTCTGCAGTCCAGGAGCTTCTTCAGACTGTGCTTGAGGGGGAAAAAAGGAATAATAATAAGAAAATCAACATTTATTTTAATAAATGTTTTGGTGCGACGTTTGTTTTTGCTGGAAGGACAGGTGATGTGATCGAACAGGAACAGGCCTCTCTCATGAGGCCTGTTCCTGTTGGCTTCCTCTGTAAGCAAGGCTACATTAAAGGGTTAGTTCAGACTTTCTGAAGTGCGGTTCTGTGGAACGGATACAAACCATTCATTTATCTTACCCTGACTGTAATGATGAGCTAATTATGACTAGTCCAAGCTGACACACTTCTGAAGTGAATTTTGCCATCTTAAAACAGCCTCAGTCTTCAAACTGTTATAGCAGCTTAAACTTTTACATCACTGCCAGTTTTGCGTCTCACGGTTAGTTCAGCTAAGTATGATATTCCTACCGGAAGTGTCCCAGGATGAGCTGAAAGTGCTACAGCTACCTGCTGCCGCTATTTGTGCAAATACAAAGAATTTTATGCGTTGAACTATATATTGTAGATACCAGTGTGACGGTCTGTGTGACAGTGTTTGCATGAACTGCAGTAAAAGTTTGGAGGCTGGAGTTGTTTAAAGATGGCAGCAGTCCACTTTGGTCTCTGTTGCATTTGGACCAGCTGTTAGCGCGTCAGTCCTGGGAGATGAAAACTCCATTTCTCCAAACCAACGTTACTCAAAAAGCTGTTTACAACAGGTAAATTAACCATTTCTCTGAAGATTTTTGGCGAACCATACATAGAAATGTCCAAAATATTATTTTATGGTGTTTACAAAGCTAAGTTTTATCAAAAAATGGACAAAGAAAAAGCAATTGCTTATAGGGATAAAGCACAGAAGCACAAAGATTTTTCCAAAAATGTGAAAAAAGGTTCCTTTGTAAGATGAGATTAATTTAAATTTTATCACCATCAAGGAAAAAAGGGACTGATTGTATAATCCCAACGGTTTCATCCTGAAAACCCCATTCCCACAGTAAAGCATGGGGGTGACAGCATAATGTTAACGGGAGGTTTTTTTTTAAAACATTATTTATAAGGTTTGTTCAGAGCGAAACGAATAATAGATAAAATAAATAAAACGTTAAGTAAAGTCTTTTATCCAGTAGCTGACAAAAGAGGGACAAAATTTAAGAGAAGCATCAGGTAAAGCCATTAAATGCTAGATTATTTTTCATTTACTTAAATGATAAAGCAGGAGTGTTGGAAGTCCAAGGTAACTGCATATTAGGGCTTTTAGAGGTGAAGAGTTCTCTGAAGAAATAATTTTTCACATGAAACACCTAAATGTACAGAAGCGTGCACTTGCTTTCACAAGTTTTTACTTCAAAATGTTTTTATTTCCATGCTAAACGGCAAACACTCCAACTCTAAATGGGAAAAATTGGAGCCAATAATTAAATTCAGTAACTGTAGTGTTTCTTACATTAACTTTGACGTTTAATTCATAGTGGTTTGATATATTTAATGTTTTATTAAATAATCTTTATTCCATTTTATTTATCATATATCCCCTTGTTTTGCTTTTGGTAACCTAATTTTAAAAAAATGGTGGATGGTAAAGGCCTGAAGTGCAGGAATGAATATGAAATATAAATTTAATCTATATTAAGTGGGTCAGTGAGACAAAGCATGAAGCATCATGGGTTCATACTCTCTGCAATGAAAGTCAAAGAATATGCAAAATCACTTCAAAACTGTGTGTATTTATTAATATTCCTGTAAGAGTGCATTTTGTCTGTTTGTGTTTTTTTCTTTAGGTTTCACTGTCAGTAGCACTTGGGATCCCAGCGAGGAAGAGGAAACCTCTCTCTGAGACGGAGCTTGAGCTCCGACGTCAGAGACGGGAAGAGGCGGCAGCCAAGAGAGCCAAAACGCAGGAGGACACGAAGAAGCGCCAACAGGAGCAAAAACAAAAGAAAAAGTACAACAATTCACGTTTGACTAAATCATTTCCTCACGTGAGATCAAATATGTTTGATGCAAAACCTTCCTGTTTTTTTTCTTGTTTTAGAATGGCATGGTGGGAGTCCTGTGGCTACAGGTCATTTTGTCTGCCGGCTGTGGACAGTGAAGAAGAGGAGGAAGAGGAAGATGATAGCAGCATGTGGTCCACGGACTCTAACTCTACGGATATCCACTATGTTCTGGGAGATGTTACTCATCCGCACACTGCTAAGGGAGATGCTGTCATCGTCCACTGTGTCGGTACGTGCACTGTGCAGCCCCGGTAAAGAAAACGTTACTATCTCCTGCACACATCTGCCACTGCCTGCCCCATATATGAAAAAAGAATGATTTCTGTGCAGATGACTCAGGCCGGTGGGGCAGAGGAGGCCTATTTACAGCGCTGGAGGTGAGATCAGACGAACCACGAAAGCAGTATGAGTTGGCAGGAAAGATGAAAGGTAACCGTGGCGACAAAGACGCGCGGGCAAGAGCTCGTCAGGCGGCTTCAGAGAACGTAAAACTAAAAGGCGAGTGTGTTCGTTTCAGATCTGGAGCTTGGAAATGTGCTGCTCTTCCCTATCGACGACAAACAGTCCAGACTGGACGGCCAAGATCGAGTAGGTTCCGCTCCCAGTGAAGCACTGATGCTTGTTCACGCACGTTTTCGTACTGCGAGCGCCACCTTTTGCATTGATAGTGATCATCTGTGCGGTACGCTTGGGCTAGGTCTAAGTGTGGCGGCAGAATTGCACGTTCGAGGCCGAGCGACAGCTGGCCAGCTAATGTCTTCACATGCTTCGATTTCCATCCCGTCTCCTCAGTTAGCCCTGATAGTGGCACAACAAAGACACAAATCCAACAACCTGTCTGGGATCCTCCTGAGTGCTCTGGATGAAGGACTGAGCAAGATTTCCACCGCAGCCAAGAGAAGCAAGGGTATTGTTATTGCTGTTTTTGCATGGCTGATGAACTGGTCAGAGCACTTAGCATTTCATGTTCAAAGAAAACTTGCACATTTTTCTCAGCTCTTATCCCAACTTTTCCTGTCTTTGCCTTTTCCCCAACGAAGCCAGTGTTCATCTTCCTCGGATCGGCCACGCCACCAAGGGTTTCAACTGGTACGGCATGGAGAGGCTCATCAGGAAACACCTAGCTTCCAGAGGCGTCCCCACCTTCATGTATCCTTTAACAGCTCAACACTTTAAAAAAAACACATTTAATTTATTTAATTTTTTAATTTCACTTAACCTATCTGCCAGATACTATCACAACAGAGCTGCCAGGAACCCAGCTACACCGCAGGGCCCTTCAACATCAGGCGCCGCCCCTGAAGCAGCGCCGCTCAGCTCCGACAGACCAACTAAGACTGAAGCAGAGGTCCCGGGCCCCTCGGCGCCACGCCACGGTTTCGGCTCTGCAGAGCTCCCTAGTTTCATGAAGGGGGTCCGAGTCTTCTTCTACAACGTTCCTGCATCTGAGCGAAAGAGGCTGGCCCGCTACCTCATCACATATCCTTTCAGTCTTTTTTTTTTTTTGTGCCACGGCTGGCTGTCAGAAACAGTTATCAGAGTGTTCATACCTGCTGATGTGTGGTTGTTAGGAGAGGAACAGTGCAGGTATTTGTGATAAACCGCCTATAGGACGCTGTTTACACATCAGATTAAATGAAATGGACAGTATAAGATGACATTTTTATTTAGTAATTTTATTGTGAAGTTGACAAATCCTGCTTTGTTCTACATTAATACTACTTAACCCTCTCAAGGCAGGCGTTGCAACAACATATCTGATTTTTCCTGTTACTAAAACTTAATTTGAGCCTGAGAGGGTTAAACCTTCCTCTGTAGCACGTCTTTGCTTTAAACCTTGTTCTGTCGAACAGTCGTACTATTAAAATAACCGACCTTCTCCTTATCTGGCGTGTACGTATGATGGAGATGAGGAGGACGTCATGAGCGCAGAGGTCACTCACATCGTGGCGGAGGTGGAAAACAACATCCACACACAGGTTTGTGTCGCGCTGAGCTTCTCTGAACTCTACCCTCCTCTCAGCATAAACTGTTGAGCAAATGAACTTTGTTGCAGAAATTCAAAAGTAAAAGTAAAACTGACTCTTGTTGTCCGCGTGGCGCAGGAGCTTCAGGAGCTGCTGGGTCAGTACACTGAGGCCGTCCCTGTCCAGAAGGCCTGGCTGGAGTCCTGCTTCTCCAAACAACAAAAAGTCAACACTGCACAGTTCCTACATCCGCTTCGGTAGCACTCTTATTTTTTAATTGCCTTTTAATTTTCTGAGTTTTCTGGCAAGACTGGATGAACTTGTCAGGCTGGTGGGCAAGCCATTAAATGCAAAATCAAATCAAATTTAAAAACAAAAAATCCTTATAATTCAGCAGCACCTCTGCTGTTTTAATGGAGGCTACTGTTGACACTTCTGCACGGTCACAGTTTGCAACACTAATCAGCTGAGTGCATCCGTCGCTAAATATAGGAAAACAGAACATTGCATTTCGTGGCATAAGGACTCAAGTTTGGTGCCCACAGTGACTCCCGAATCCAAAATCAGTCTCACAAAGGAACAAACCTAAGACCAGACACAAGTAAAACACAGTTCCATTTGACCATCTTTAAACGAATACAACCGTTCCAACTAAACTTATGAAGATGTCTGTATTTTCTAACCGCGTAGCAAAACAACTCCATTAAAGCCCACCCTATTGTCCGCAGAAACCCGCCCACAACAACTTCTGACCAATCACACAATAGTTGACTCACACTCCTGAGAGAACACGTTCGGCCCGGACCTCGGGTCAAGATCGGGCTCTCAGAGCTCCTGAGAGAACAAAATGACTTGATTTTGCAGCCAAGTCGTGGGAAAGCAGTCCACCTTAATGCATTATAACGAGCTGAACTGATTAATTGGATTTATGATTCTGGCGTGTCTTTTCCCTGTATAGTGCCTTGAGATGACTTCTGTTGAGAACTGGATCTATATAAATAAACTGAATTTTATTTAATTTTTGTTTACTGTTTTTTTTATGGGCTTTAAAAGCACAACTTAAAAATTTCTACTTCTGAGTACAAATGGAGCGTGCCATAAAACAGAGCTGTCTACAACAGGTAACATATTCCCACTTCAAAATGGCGGTAATATAACTCTAACCTGTTACAGATTCACACCTCTCATAGGAAAGGATCAGTGGTGGAGAAAGTACTCAAACATTGTACTTAAGTAAAAGTACAAATACACCGACAAAAATGTACTCAAGTAAAAGTACCACATTAACATTTGTACTTAAGTAAAAGTAAGAAAGTACTGGCTTTTAAAACTACTTAGGTATTAAAAGTAAAAGTATTTGTCGACTGTATTACCTAAAGGCTAATATAATGTCATTAAGTGTACCTATCGTATTTATTTTTAATACATCAGTAATGTACCATTTTAATGAACAATGCTGATGATTTGTTGCTTACAGCTAATGAAAACAGGACATTTCTGATTAGATTACAGACCAATAAAACAAGATAATGCAGACATGTGGGTCTAATGAAAACAGCCCCGGCTCCAGACGAGTTTAACGGGGGTGGTTACTCAAGTAAATGTAACAAGTAAGACCCACTTTTGAACATAAACAACACCAGTAGCCTACAGGCTACTTCTTAACAAGCTGTACAGGTATAGTCCTCTTTTAGCTAACATTAGCTGTATCCAACTCAGTCGGTTAGTTTGGGGAAAAAACTGTGCAAA
>NC_051453.1:18801475-18858498 GCF_001649575.2 Kryptolebias marmoratus | reverse complement strand
ATATATATATATATATATATATATATATATATATATATATATTAGTTTTTGTTTTGCTCTTGAAGTTGTCTCAGTGAGGACAAATGTCCCCTGTCTCACAGTGGGAGTTAAAGGTGGAGTCAGGCGGAGGAGGTGCTTCACCTCAGCTGCTCCTAAAACCAGCCTCCTCAGCCGGATGTGTCACTTTCACCTGGAGAGAAGAAACATTTCGCTTCACACAGCTTCACCGGCGAAGGGAAGCCATTTTTATCTATTTTCTTTTTCTTATTGCGTAGTTTATGTCAACTCGACCACGACGGAGCTACCTGAAGGAGGCTTAAAGCGACGGTAAGTTGGACAAACTTATGCTTTTTTTTAATTTTATTTTTTTATTTTGTATTTAAATCAGACTTTTTGTCCTCGGCTGGCTGCCGTAACTGTCTTCCTCCTGTCGCCGCGCTGGCTGCCTGAGAGCAGCCGAGGAGGCTCGAAGAAGCGGGGTGGGTGGGTGAATGTGTGTGTCGGAGGAAAATATCTGGGTCAGCCTCAGTGGAAAGCGCTGCTTTTTTATCCGAGACCACAGAGAGGCTTTTATTGACTTCTCGTTTACAGGAACACGCGGTGTGAGCGCCGTGGTAAAACCAGGTTAAACGAGCCTCCGTCGTGTTATCAGAGCAGTGCCGCTTCACTTTCCATGACATGCAGCAACATCACGGAACAGCTGATGGGGATGGAAATGTTGCTGCCTTTAAACCTGCTGGGTACTTCAATATGAACATTGATTTATCCGGGCACAGCTTATTTAATGATTGAAAAAGATGTCTCGTCAGTGACAAACATTTCCCTCAGCCCCACATGTGATCTAACTCCTGAGAAAAGTCCCCTGTGTCAGAAAAAAAAGCAACAATTTCGTCACAAGCTGCTGTTTGCTCTCATGCAAACCCAGCTGTGGGCTGATTATTAGTCAAAATTATTTCTCCAGCTCCAACTCAAACTGAGAAAACATGTTATAACACAGCAGGAAATGAGACGTAAAGAGGAAAATAAAAACATGTTTGGGTTTCAAATCTTAAGCCAGGAGAAGAAGAGTCTTCAGCGGTGATTTTAAAAGTCCCGACAGTCTCAGAGGGCTGTGTGACCTTCAGATACCTTTTATTATCTTTTTATATTTTAATTCAGATCTTGGAGCATCTGAGACAGGGGTGTCAAACTCTTACAAAATAAAAAAGTCGGTCCTAGCCAGGAGCTAGTCTCAGTCAATGTTTACTGAACTTGTCAGATACGTCAGATTACTCGAATGCAGCTCTTCCCAAGACGTATTACGGTTTAAAATAAACACTGATCGTTTCATTAAAGAGCCAGACATCGTCATGAGCACTCATTTCTGAACTGACAAGCTGTTTAAAAATAAGTGTTCCCCCCTTTTTTTATAAGAAGGAGCCAATCACTTCTACGCACGGCTGAAAAGTTCAAACTGTTTTCTCAGCGTCGAAGTCGGCTAATTGCCGTGAGAAATCCGCTCGGCCTTTTAAGGCAAAACGACTAAGTCTGTCGCGGATTGGCTGAAGCGTTTAAAACGTAAATCTTGTGGGCTGGATAAAACAGCAGTGTGGGTCGTTTCTGGCCCACGGGCCTTGAGTTTGACTCGTGATCTCAGAGAAACTAGCTGGTTGAGCGGAGGGCTTCAGATTCATCAGAAAAAAACCCTCAATTCTTTTTCATTACATGTCTGTTGATGGGGACACACGGCTTCACCTTAACAGAACTTAATTGATCTGTTTATTTTCCCCCTATGAAAAGCTTTTATTGAGCTAAAAGATGTAACTGCTCCAGCTCTGTTTATTCTGTTTTTTTGTTTTACATTTACTTGTATCTTCAGCAGCGGTTTAAAGGAGGCACACATGGATGTCAGGAGAAAGAAGCCCAGTAATGCTGCCCACCTCAGTCTGCTCGCTTTCTGCTCCAAATAGGTGAGCATGACCGCAAACCCGCTGTAGCTCGGAGCTGATTGGAGAAAAATGTGCTCCTGCTTGTGTCGCTGTGCAAACGTTTTCGTGCAAAACTTGTCAGATGAGCTCCGCTTCTGATGAGAAAGAATGAAAACGGAACATCTCTCGCCTAAAGTGGTTCAGACCACTGAGTGTTTCTGGTAAATGTGTTCCCTGCGCACAGTTACATCAGCCTGCTGAGCACCCACTGCAACACCCCCGAAGAGGACGATGAGACCATGAGCGCAGAGGAGCGAGAAGCCAGCCTGGTCCACAAACCGGGCGACCACCCCCAGCTCTCGGGGCGCAGCGCGGTCTCCGACGACTTGGTATTCAGCAGACGCGGGTGGGATGCGGGGCAGGAGGGCTCGCTGCACCCGAACAGCTCCAGCTTCTACTCGTCCCGGCTCCCTCACAGCCTGCCGCTCGGATACAGCCAGCCGACGCCGTTCCCCAGCCAGGTCAGCTGGCTGCACCAGAGCCTGCCCAGCAGCTGGTCGGGGTACCCCACCAGCCTGCCGTCCTGCCTGAGCCACAAGGGCGACCCCAGCTGCTCCGAGGAGAGCTGCCTCTCCAGGTGCAAGTCCCTGTCCCTGCCCGGCCAGTACAGCACCAACATGAGCAGCTTGGAGCAGCCGCTGTCTCTGCGCTCCAACCCCCCTTCAGCCGAGCTCTACCACCACACGCTGTCTCCGTACTCGGGCCCGCCTCAGAGGCCCGCGTGTTGTGCTCAGTGCCCCGCTGACGCCTTCAGCAGGAGGCCTGTGGCCAACAAGCACCCCTGGGCTCAGTACAACCCATCTTACAGCCCCTACTGTAAGTCTGCTCATCTGTTCCTCCAAAGCAAAAACGGTGAAAGCAGCCATTTTACTTCTCTGCCTTGTCTCCTTTAGATCCAGGAGACTGCAGACTTCCTGCAGCTGGATTCCAACATATGTGAGTGTTTATTAAGATGATTATTGTTTTTGATGAATCGTTTTGAGTTACAGTAGACGGATTAGATCCATAACTCATGTTGACTGTTTTGGGATTAAAGTCATTTTTTACCCTTTGTGCAGAGGCCTCAACACCCCGGTCAAAGACAGACACCCGGCGTACAGCACACCTCTCTCTCTGGAGCAGAGTGAGTGTCAACCCCCCCACCCCCTTACCCCAACAAACACCAGCACATCGAGCTGCTGCGCCCTTGTCTAAGGGTTGTGTCTTTTTCTTTTTTGAACGCAGGGAGGGTCTTTGTCACGTACGAAGCAGACAGCGACAAACACGTCAACGAGATCATCAACTTTGTGGCTCTGCTGCGACACAATGGCTTCGACACTCACGTACGACTTATCCACCACCACCTTTACCCTTTACCTGCACCACTGATGCGTTTAAATCAATTAAACTGCCAAAATGTTTATCACGAGTCTAGCTGTGGGTTGTGTTTACTGCAGCTAGTTTGCAGCATTTTGCCTGTTGCTGTAGTTGTTAAACTGGCGTTGCTTTAGAGAAGTTATAATAACGATCACATTATAGATCTATAACACAAAGTTTGACTTCATTGTTGCTCCACAGCATAAGGTAGGCAATAATGTTTTTGCATGTGTCTGTGTCTCATGAACCAATGGACTGATTTGAATGAAACTCTCGAGAAAGAGCCATTAGATGTACATCTACATCTGAGTCACTTTTGGAGTCAACCTAATTCAAGATGGCCGACCAATTCGACCTCAGCCAACTCACAAATGGCTGTAAATCCCT
This sequence comes from Kryptolebias marmoratus, assembly GCF_001649575.2. Classification (NCBI taxonomy): domain Eukaryota; kingdom Metazoa; phylum Chordata; class Actinopteri; order Cyprinodontiformes; family Rivulidae; genus Kryptolebias; species Kryptolebias marmoratus. Next base: position 18,854,788 of record NC_051453.1, on the reverse strand, counting down.
CACCTTTACAGATACTGAGCTAAAATCTGATTTGGTAGTAGCTGAGAGTCATTCACACAGGTGACATCATCACTAAGGTTTGATCAGAACAGCTACACCTCTGTCGTTTCCTCATCATAAGATGATCTTAGTTTAAAACTCCGGTATGAAAAGCCGAGGGCGATGTGCATTCCTAGGCTTTTAATTTCTTTTTTTTTTTCTTCCCACCCCTTTTTCATTTTTATTTGTTTTCTTCAGATTGACATTTTCGAGCAGCAGTTCAGAAGTATAAGCAAGATCGACTTCATGGAGCGGTACCTGAGTGAGGTAAGATCTCTCGAACCTGACAGAAACAAAAATGCTGAAAAGAAGAAGAATTTGAAAAACAACTCTGCGATGAACCTCTCAACGCTTAGGCAAGCTGTTGCACCACCCTCAGCTTTTTGGCTTTGTGCAAGATGAAACTCGCCTGGAAAGTTGAACAGTTATATGCACTGGTGTCATCCGCTCTCGCAGAAGGAGTACCTGATCATCATCATCATCAGTCCCAAGTACTATGAGACGGTGACGGCCTCCCCGTTCGAACTGGAGAACGACGACAGGACCTTCAACACAGTTTACATCCACAAACAGGTCAGCACCTTCACCCCCGCTCAGCAAACACCTGCATATCTGCTGGATCGTGTTTAAAGTTCACACCTCTGAGCTTCGTGTTCTTGTTTGTCGCTCAGCTTCAGAATGAATTCATTCAGAATGGGAGCAAGAATTTCAGGTTCATTCCCATCTTGTTTCCTGGAGCTAAAAAGGTAAGAGTTTATGTCAAGTTTGAGCTCATTTTCCGCCTGTCCGTGAGGATTTCATGGAGCTGGATGCATATCAGACACAGTCGGAACGGTTAAACCTCGGCGGTGATCGCTCACTTTGTCCCCCTGCAGTGTCACGTTCCCAACTGGCTTCAAAACACTCACGTCTTCGTTTGGCCTCGCGATCGAGACGACATTCTGCGGCGGCTGATGAGGGTGGAGAAGTACAACCCGCCTCCGATCGGCGAACTTCCAACCATCGTCTCCATCCCCATCTAGAAAACTGACTCGAGGACAGAGACGGGACTGAACTCTGGTGGCAGTTTCCTGGAGAGCAGTCGCTCACTGCCGAGGTGAACAGGAGTGTGTTCACACCTCTTCTTCTTTTTTACTGGGTGACTTTCCTCCTCAGGATTCATTTTTAAATTCTTTCTTTTTTTAATGAACATGCAGAAAAATGTTGGCTTATCGACACACAAAAAGAAGCTTTTTCATCTTTTTCGCATCTCATCATTGCACAACACATGATTTTAATGGTGCTTTTTCCACCTTGAAGTTGTTTAACTTCGATCACATGCACATTTTCACACCGGAGATGTTTGACATTTTACTGGGAGTCACGTCAGGTTCGACTAGACGTGTTGATGCGGAGAATCCAAAATGTATATTTCCAGTTTGACAGCCTCTTATAATCAGCCTTATTGCATCTTTAATTACTGATCTGATTGAGTTTAAACTGCTGTTTTGTTGAGTTATTGCTTCTGTAAGGCTCGACTGCATGAAGAGAATCCATGTTCAGGTGGAGCAGTTTTTACTCTTGTAAAGATTATTGCACCTCTGAATGCAGACAGCACTGGAACAAAGACTTTCTTCAATCCACCTCTTAAAGGAACTGTTTGAACATTTATGATTTTTTGTTTGTACTTTTTACTCTTCATCTACGGTTTCTACATCAAAATATAGGTTTGTTTTTGGCCAGTGTGTGGGACTTTTGGTTTTCTCCCTGCTGTCAGGGAGTGACAGACACAGGGGTCTGGCAGTTACATTTATTCTTTAGTTCTCTTTACATTTCCTAAACGGCTCACGCTTGAAGACGTCAACTTAGGTTTTGACCAAAGGAAGTGCCAGACGCTGTGTGCTGGAACTTCAGGAAACAGCTGCACTGGTACGATTCAGAGGTGTTCTAGTACTGTATTAAAAAGAAATACTGTCACATAACCTCAACAACGGTGCTGAGTTGTGTTCTTGTGCGGGATGTTTCGTTGGGAATTTGAGTTCTGCTCGCATTTGTTGTTGTTATTGTTGTTTTCCGAGTTCCGTCACAACTGCTCCCACATATCAAACACAGAGGCAAGCAGAGACCTGAATTTATTTGCCTGCAGGGAAGTCGACACTTAAAAAACAGAAACCTTTTAAAGCCTCGTCGCTATAAGCGGCAGATGCACAGCCGCGCCGCAACGCCCTCCAGCAAGAAATCCAGTCGAGCTGCTTCTTTCGTTCGCTCTCAGAGCTTCTGGTAACTTGTGTCGAAATGCTTTGACAGGAAGCCATCTGGAGATAAGTAGCTGACACAGCTGCCTGCCTGCTGTGTGGTAGGCCTTCTCAAGAATCAGCAAATTTACAAATGGGGTCATCACAACTTGTTTGCGGTTAGAGAAATTACATGAAACGGTGACACATTTGAAGAAAATGTGTGCGTGAGCAGAACAGGAAGTGGTGTTCATCCCAGCTCAGGTTTTTATCTCTGCATGAACAAATCCCACACCTGGTAAACAACCGTGTCCAGATGCAGATGAATCTTTTTTTTTTATCTTCACAAGAAGCAACACTGCAAATATTCGTATAAACAATAAAAACAAGTACAGTGTTTCATATATTCATTCATATATTGAAAAGTACATGAAATAATATTAATTTTAATAACAAAATAATCACAAGTGGATTAAACATTTTATGTAAATAGCTCAGGATTTAAGTAACAGGGGAAAAAATAGACAATAGTTTCATTTTACTGTATTTAAAAACACTGAAGTGCTATTTGTTCAAAGCTACAAAATACATTTTAAGAAGCAGGAAGCGTTTTATTTCCTTCAAGGAAAAGTACTATAAAATAAGTTACAGTACAGTGAATGTGTCCAAACTGACTTTTGTTCCCGTCTTCCAGCCTTTTGTAAGCACAAACAGAAGTATCTCATACAGGAGAAAAGAAATGGGTTACTGGAAATCTTTAGAAAAAAAAACAAAAACAAAACAAAACTGTACAGTCGGGCTTGTTGTCAGTAACTGAGTATCTATTCATGTTTGTAAAAAGCCACACAAATGCTTCTGAAAAGGTGAAACATCTGGATCTTCGTCTGCAGGTCACATTTCCTGCAGCAGAAAGAACTTTGTACTTCATGAGCTCAAAACAAAAACAAAAAATACTTCATGTTTATTTGTGACGCAGAGGTGAGGCCTCATACATCGTCGGCTGGTAGAGGAGGTATGTTGAACCTTGGTCTGGTGAAGAAGGCCATCTTCTCTCTGCGCACGAAGGAAGCAAAACAGTAGCCTTTAGAATTTTGTAAAAAAAAAAAAAATCTTAAGACAACAGGGTTATTTGTTTCTTTAGTGCTGAATGGTAATTAACTAACAGCATCTCCCATGGAGACTTTCAGGCAGGACTGTTTTTTGGTTTTTTGCACATATTTATCAAAAAAAAAACTCCAGTAATCTACAGGTAAAGTAACGTGCCAACAAACAGCAGCAAGAGCAGCAGATCAGGGTTTAAAGTATGACAGCTGCTAGAAAATAAACAGATGTAAACATTGCAGTTTAAAAAGAGGAACTATGAGGAAAGTAACAGCTGCAGGACAGTTACAGTACGAGTACAGTTCCACTGCAGGAACCGAGGTCGCCCCCCCACCACACACACACACAAAAGAAAAACCAAAAAATGACCCAGGTAGGGAGGAGGCACTGTCGACACATGGTAAAATACAAGCCCAAATGTCCCTGCCTTCTCCAGCAGGACCTGATTTATGGGAGCTGCCATGTTGGATTTTTTGAACCAGAGTCCAGGGAAGTGGGGCTTTACATCCCACCTCCTCTCCTACAATTAGTGTTACATGAGTTCTCTTTTTTTTAAGCATGAAGGAACTGATTACAGCTAAAATGTCAAGAATTAACACCTAAGAGAAAAAATATCCGAGGTGCATTTTACTTTTTTTAAATTAAGGACAATGTCCCATTTGTTTACTTCAACGGGGCGGGACCTAAAGCTTGTACCGGGAATGCTGGTCCCACTCCAGCTTCCAACTTCCAAGATCTCAACCAATGTCTACATTTTGACAACGGCTGATGGATAGCACTTTTGAAATTCCTCTGAACCTTCAGAGCAGAGCTTCGTGTCGGGGAGCACTGAACATATCTGACTGGTGGGGTATCCAGCACTCCAAACGAGAATCCATGAGAAATGCTGAAATGGAAAACGAATGCAGCTGCTTCTCTGTGTGTGTGTGTGAACGAGATCAGCTCTATTTTTGAAAAATTTGTTCCCGTTTCACATTTTTCTCAGCGTTTAGAGTGATTTTACTTCTACTTCAATGGAACAGCCGTGAACAAATATGTCTGAGTGTGTTGTCATAATTCATTTAAAACCTGTCACACATTTCCACAAAGTTTGGAGCGATTCTGCTTAGGATTTGTAATGTAGTGGCTGTGAAACAATAAGAGTTTCTTGCTCCATTGGTTTGTGGTCCTGTCTCATATGAGGCTGTGTGATCAGCAGCGGGGTTGAGGAGAAAAGGCCCCACGAACCTGAACGTCTGCACAGGCAGAGGCTCCTTCTGGCTCTGTCCTCTCATCTGCAGAACCTCTTTGGAAGCCTTCCTCAGCCTCCTCTCTGCCGCCTCCTCCTGACGCTGCTCCTGCTTGCTTTGGCCGGCCTGTGGAGAGGCGGAGAGTCAGTCAGCAGACGCCGCCGCGGGTCGAGGCCAACCCGCCGCGAGCCGCCGCCGCTTTTTACCTGTCTCTGGGCCTCTCTGAGCAGGTGGCGGAAGCGTTCGTCCCTCAGGGCCAAGTTGGGGAGCTCGGCGGCCTCGCTGGACTTTGGCTCCTCTAACCGCAGCTTGAGCTCCTTCAGGGCGCTCAGCTCCTCCATCAGCTGCTTCTGACGGGTCCTGCAGGCCTGAAGATCCAGCTCCAGGTCCAAGGAGGTGCGTGTCGGCTGCTCAGCGAGGGAGGAGCGGTACGACTGCTGCACACACACAAATACACAGCTCGCAAACAACCAACCAAGCAGTACGCTCAGACATGCTTAAATACAGACGGGGTTTTACCTGCTTATATCGCAGTGTTCTTCGTTCTAATGTGTTTCTGACAAACGGCGACTTCTTTGGTAAAGTTGAGCTGTCGCTGTCGCTGCGATACAACTGAAAGAAAAGGTTCAAAGTTTTCTAACACAGCCACCAAAACCCGTTAAGAATAATGCTAAACGTTAAACTCACCCTGCAGACGTACTGGTTCCGAGCGCCGGGTGAGAAGGTCTGAGAGCGAACTATGGTGCTGCCACGCATGAAGGGCGAGGCGTGGCCCCAGCGCCCCGCCCTCTCTTTAGGCCAGACTCTCACCGACTCCGGGAACGGGCCCTCCGTCATCGTGGCCTTCTCGACCTGACACAACGAGTCAGCGGCCATTTAAGAGTCAAAGTCCTACTTTATTAATGAGTGAAGTGAAGAACCTACAGCTGCTGCAGACTTCACCTTTACTGCAGGGAGTTTGCTCGGTGTCTGATCACAGCGCCCCCCGGTGGTGAGGAAGATGCCCTCGGCACACAGACCCTCCAAGCAGGGAGCCGTAAAGGCTGTGCTGTTGCTGCAGCCGCTGTCCACAGACTCTGCTTGCCAACTCCTACAAAATAAGAACATGCACATAAAGACGCACGCAAACCACAGGTTAAAACAGGTTTTAGGGATCAAGCGAAAAAGGGTCAACTTTGAAAAGAACAGGCAGCCACCTTTCAGACGTCACCTCCCCATGCTCGTCCTTCTTCTTTGACCCCTGCAGCTCCAGCTCGGCATCTCGCTCCTCCAAGTGGGCGGTGGCGTTACGTGACAGCAGATTACATACAGTAGTGTCCTGTGACATCAGAGCGAAAACTCAGATCAAGAACAAGGAAGGTTAAATTCACTGCCGAATGGGACTCTGTTTCCAAACACCATTTATGGATTTTTCTTTTCGAACAGTCAGCTCACAGATACCCAGACCCTTCCTTAGTTCTCTCCGAGGTAGATAAAACGTTAATTTTCCAGCAAATACTAAGATTGCCTCCGGGCGTCCTCCTTATAGCATCTCTCCTTGAAAGTGTCTCAACGATCTCAGCTGATTCCTGCAGTAAAGCAGCGGCTCTCCTCTGAACAAGCTCCTCGCCATATCCCAAAGAGTGACCCATGATTTCTGATCTTATTTGCTCACCATCCACATAGGGGGACAGATCAACAGTTTCTGGCCCTCGGTTCACATTTGACCACAAACTGCACCAGTGTTTGCTGCAGGTCTGGGCTCAATGACGCCAGCAAGACTTCGTCATGAACTTTCCCACCCATTGGGCAGTTCTAGTGGAGCCCACCGCTCACTGGAGTTGAGTGAGACATCCTTCTAATATTCATGCAAGGGCTTAGATCTGATTCACTGTTCTACGACTACAAACAAAACAGAAGTGCTCCCTGTCAGGCTGAAGCTCCGCTGTCTGACGGACTCTTTCCTCCAGCAGCCCTGGTGGTTGGAATGCAGCTGGAAGAGAGAAGACCAGAGACCAAAACCTTTTCTGCTGCCGGAGGTGGCTGACATTTAGCCAAAATGTCTTCATGACCTCCAGGGATGAGACTAAGACCTTTCCGTCTCTGGTCCACAAGATCCAGCTGAAGGTGGTGAACAGCTGACTGCTCAGTTCCTCTCCTCACCAGAGTTTCTACAACTTACTTCGCAAGTCAAGGAATAATTTTGTGACCATTTCCGGAGCCTAACACCGCCGAGATGGACAAACAGTGAACAGCATACAAGTCCAAAAAAAAATCTAAACTCTCTGGTTCAGTTCTTGTAGTCACACCACTACAAGTTTCATTGTCTAGCTCACACGAATTTAAGCCTCCAAACACATCAAAGGAGCCACATCTTGTGTCAGTGTATGAAGAGTAAACATGTTTACCCTGTTTCTGGGTCTTTGCTCATCATCCTGGCTGTCATGGTGTCTGCGGTTGGCAAGGCTCTTCTGTTCAGGTCTCTGTGAGTCTGTCCCACTCAACATTTGGACTCGCAGCCAGTGGTAAACCATCTCTGTGTTCCCCTCGCAATCCGCCAGACTTAGCTGGGCTGTACCCTGCAGGAACACAAGCGACAGGTTCTCGACGCGACCGTGACTGAAATGGTGAACTCGTGACGGACCGCGGCTGTGTCGCGGACTCACCAGCAGCTCCTCCTGAGCCTGAGGACCCAGCGAGCAGACCGACAGCTGCAGGCCGCACACCGCCAGGGCATTCGCGGGAACGGGTATACGGAAGCCTTCGTTGAAACTCATCTGGCAGTGAGGCTCCAGAGCTGTACAGCAGTAAAACGCACAGGCCCTGCTGGCGTCCAGTGGAATCAAGTGCACTTTCACAAACCTACCATCCAGAGTAAAACAGTGATATCATTTTTCCAAAAGGAAAGGGACTTCAGAGGAAAATTAGCTTTTTGAAAACCTTGGGTACATTTCACTTTTGACTTGGGACAGTCTTTACTCCATTTTTTAGAACCCAAACCTAACAGCTTCATTTGTTTGTTTTTTTCTTTCAGGTTTATTGCTTTTAAAAAAACAGATAAAAAAGCGAGCCATGTTCAAAATGACCATTCTTATAAGCACAGCTGGAAACACTCACACTTTGTAGTCTTCTCTCACATTTGAGGAGTTCAGATTCTTCAGCTGCAGCAGGTGCAGCCGGAGCGACTGAGACGCAGACTCCCACCTGCAAAGAGAGGAGTTCAGCAGGGGTCCATACAGAGGCCTGAACGGACAAACAAGCTCTGCAGCAGGGGTGTCCAACCCTGGTCCTCGAAGATCACCATCCTGCATGTTTTACAACACACTGGGTTCTATGGTTAAATTACCTCATGTTCTGCAGAAGCCTGTTTATCACCCATTAATTCAAATCAGGTGTGTTGGAGCAGAGAAACAGGTAAAACATGCAGGATATGAAGGATAGTGGCCCTCCAGGACCAGGGTCTTCATGGGGAGTTTACTCACAACAGTCCCAGCTGGATCTGAGTCGTCTCGCCTGCAGACACTTCTTTCATATACGACAGCTCGTCAAACTCCTCTGCCCTGTTAGAGGAACAAATGGTTTAGATTATCTAACTTAAGGATAAACCCACAGCAGCATTAAATCTTGAGCAGCTCGGTGTCCTGTTTTCATACTTAGTGGGCTCGTCCTCTCACCTCTTGCCCCACGCCTCGAACACGCCGCTGTCAGTAGCCAAGGCATCCTCAGAAACGCCTGTGGAGACTCTCCTGGCTCTCCTGCCGCTCCTGTTGGCACTGTTTCCCCTCAGAGTCACTCCTAGGAAAAAATAAATGAATAAACTCAATATAATCACCAGGCAGGTCTCTTTATTATATATATTTTTAAGTGGCTCTACTCTTCACTTGCCTGTGGAGGTGTAGGCAGTCTGACCCCCGCCATCTTTATGAACCCCACCGTCTTTATGAACCTTGGCGTCAAGCTGATGCGTAGCGGCGGGGTTCACCGTGTCCTCGCTGCTCAACATGGAGGAATGGGACAAGGTTTGAGACTGGGCCCGCAGCCCCTCCAGAAGCCCGCGGCTCGCCTGCTCCATGTACTCCTCGGTCATCTGGGTGAGGGGGCAGTCCTGGGTGGCAGAGTGGTAAGGCGTGTCCATGGGGGAGCTGGGAGGCGACAGGGAGGAGAGCGAGGAGCGGGAGGAGAGGGACGCCAGGGACTGCGGAGTGTCGTGCGAGCGCTTGGCTTTGCTCTGGGTCAGGGGGTCAGGAGAGAACACCGAGCAGTCTCTGGGCCCGCTCTCTGGAGGAAGCAGGTAACGGACGTGGGGGTCGAGTGGCTCTCCGGCGCCCTCGCTGCGCTCGTACTGGGGGACGCCATAGATGTCACTGAAGCTGATGGAGCTGAGGGAGCCCCGGCTGGACGCCAGGGAGCCCCGACTGGAGGCCAGGGAGCCGCGGCTGCTGCTGGAAGAAACCGTCAGAGAGCTGGCAGACAGGCTGGGGACAGACGAGAGAAACGGACAATGACACGAGTCAACTTTTGAATAATTATAGGGCTAGGATTCTTTGAAGGAATGAATATCGTCCACCACCTTTCATACCAAAGTTTGAAACTAAGATCATGTCATGATGAGGATTGGGATTATAAACGTTTTGATTAAACCTTGAAAATAACATTTTGTGCGACTCTGAGCTGCTACCACGTCACATTTTAGTTCAATATCTGTAAAACTGACCGAGTTGGAGCCGTTTTTGTGTTGGCTAATGTTGAAACTGCATTGACTCCAAAGGTTAAATCAACTGTAGATGTACATCCTGATCCAATGATTGCGTTACTTTCTGCAAGTTCCGTTAAAGTTTGGGCAAAAGCATTATCGCCCACCTCCGAAAGGCGAAGGTTTGCGCCGCACCTTTTCAGCTGGGAATGAAGGTAGGTGGTGATGCGAGTTGCCTCCTGCAGCTGTCTGAGCAGAATGTTCCTCTTCTCCTGCTGCAGGATCCTGTCAGGACAAACAAAAGAGAAGAAGGGCACACCTTAGAATCCAAACGGTATAAAAAATGTTTACTGAGTAGTCTTCGCTAACAACAGTTGCCACCCTAAAAACCTAAGCTACAGGTGTTAAATGTCTAAAGTTTTGCTCCTGATTGTCACCTCTGATTGGCTCCCTGGCTCTGGGAGTTGTAGGCCCTCTGCACCTCCTCCTCCACCCTGGAGCGCTCCTCCTCCAGCTGCAGCACCGTCTCGGGTGGGTGCTGCTGCTTGCTGACCAGGATGAGCTCCTGCAGGAGGGCCTCCTTCTCGCGCAGCAGCTGCATGAAGTCCCGGTCGCGGTCCGCCTCGGCCCGCTCCGACCAGCTCTCACTGTCCAGCTGTGCTAGCTGGTGCTGTATGCTCTGCACCCTGACGGAGCAAAGACTTGAGTCTTTATTTTGTTTTTTTTCCCCTGTGCTCATCGTTGAGCCAGGTACATCAAACAGCTGTCACATTTATAGTCAGGGGTGGGCGGCGACATGCTGTGTTCTTCTTGTTTACGTGAACTTTACACAGTTCACATTCTAAAGTCAAGAACAAGAGGCAAAAAGCACTTTTAAACATTTGCTAGCTTGACAAATTTTAAGAGCAAACAACATATTGACATAAAAACGAACTCCAGGAAGGCTTCAAAATTTGCGAGCGGTCATGCTCCTCCTGACCTCTGACCTTTCAAACAGCTGTGTGATGGAGAGCTTTCTGTAGATGAAGTGACAGATCACAACTAGTTCAAAAGTGATACTTACTGTACGTCGCCCTAAGAGGTCATGTAACAGTCGGTGTGTGTGCCTGTTTGCATAATATCTCAAACCACTGAACAGATTTTATTAAAACTCTCAAAAAGTCATCATTAGAAGTGCATTTACAGCCGATAAACTCGACTAAACGTGGCCGCCGCAATAGCTCGTAAACCACTGCATGGATTTTAGCGAAACTCAAAATTTAACCAATGAATGGACATCTACAACTGATGAAGTAAGTCAATTTTACAGATAGAAATTTAGAGTGATAGTAGCTGAGAGTCATCTCCAACACGTAGCCTGAGCCATACAGATGGTGTGAGATCTGAGTTGAAAACTTTGCCACGCGAGGCAGCGGGCAGCATGCATTCCTTCAAGGAGTGCTTCTTTTGTTTGGTGAGGCCTTAGCCCTGTGGTGGGGAGGCCGTCTACCAATCAGAGGACCGGGTGTTCAATCCCCAGTCCCTGCAGAGTGTTATGGTCTCCTTGGGCAAGACACCGAACCCCCGTCCAGCATGTATAAAGTGTAAATATATAGCAGAAAGCAGTGTGTGTGTGAATGAGAAACAATGTAAACTTCTTAGGTTTGGAGCATTTTATTTTCTGAAAATAAAAGTAAATTTAAAAGTTACTTTAAATAATACAAAGAGTAATTCAGGAAGTGAATATTTAGACGTTCCTATATGACCCGTCCTGGCAGCTCTACACCCAGCGTGAGCGTCTTATAGCAACAAGCTGATCTGATCCCAGCTGACACTTTCTGCTGCGACGATAACGACAGTACTCAGCGTGTTGGCTCGTGCCTGAACAACCTGCTGCCTCGGCCTGTGGTCCTGCAGGTGCACGGCCACGTATTTATTTAGACCTAAATGGGACCTCAGAGTTTACTCTCAGCTCAGATGAAATAACTGCGTTTGTGTGTGTTGAACTTCAGACAGCGTGACTCAGTGACAGAACACGCACGTTTCCACAGTTTTCCGTTCGCAAAAAAAACCCCTCTCCCTTCCTGATGTCATGCTTGGCGCTGCTGTTGCTGGGTCACCACCACAAATCTCATGAAAAAGATGCTTTAATAATACGGCCCTGTTCGCTGCAGCAGCTATCGTTTACCGTAGCCATCTTAAGTTTGTCTGATCAGGCATGTGTCCATGACTAGAAAACTCTCTCCCCCTCAGGACATAACTGTGCTGAATTCACAAACAGCCTTTTATAAGTTTTGTCCAATTCTGCAAGCATAAAATCTTGTTTTTACAACAAGAGAGATTAGATAAACCTACAGTGGCTTCATAAGTATTCAGACCTCATTCAGCTGTTGCAATTTTGTTATGTTGCAAGTCGGACCGTACAGTGGTAGCATCAGGATCCTAGTGGTCCCTCTGACAAGTTCAGATGAGACCAAGTTTCAGAAGGACAGCCAGAACTGCAGGCCTGCTGGTTTAGGCTCTCCTCAGGACAAAACACTGATCAGGGTTAAGGAGAAGTTGAATGGAGAGAAACATCAAGATATCCTCAATGAAAACTTGTGTTCAGGACCCCAAACTAGGCTGAAGGTTCACTTTCCAATATGACAATGACCCAAGGCACTAGAAAGACCAGAATCTTAGAAAAAAAACTGATAGTTTGTTTTACGGAAGCTGCCGTGTTGTATTTGTGGAACAGCAGCACTAGGGATATATAGCTTTAAGCCCCGCCTACTTGTCCTGTTTTCAGATGACAGGGAAGGTTGATCCCATTCCGGCTTCAACGGGTTCCAGGTTGCCATCAGAGGTCTATCAAAATACCCTGAATTGAAACCTGATGGCTGCCCATCCAACTGGACTGAGCTCGACTGGATTTGTAAAAAAAGAAAATCCCCCCCCGAACCAGGTGTGCAGCAAACCTCGTTTCATCAAACCCAAAGAGACTCCAAGGATGGTGCTTCAAACTCGGTGCTACTTTCTGAGACCGCTGTGAACATATAGAAGCACAGAGCGTGTATATTAGGCCGTCTTATCGAGAGGCAGGCTGTAGGCAGCGCTGGTTCGGAGCGTGCACACAAAGGCAGCACACAGTCAGCAGCAGCACGGCCAGAGAAGAATGTGACCACCCAGCTTTTTCTGCTGGCCAGACATCGCTCAGCCGCCGCGGTCAGCATGCACAAATACTATTCATAACACATCCTCCCACTCTTCAGTGGACAGGACCCGAGGACCAAGGGGAGGGGGTTGACAGGGCCGTGTGTTATGGTGCCACTCCAGGCAAAACAAACAACTGCACACACTTACTTTTTCTTGGCTTCTTCGTACTGCCAGTTGAGTTTCACCTTGTCAACCAAATGGGAGGAATTTTGGGAACCCAACTTCAGGAAAACAGAAGATAAAGCATCTATGAACAGCCTGATAGCTTCGATAACACGATCATAATATTTGCAGTGAGTCACTTGAGATATGTTGACAGGAGTAGAGTAAGCCTGCTCCTGTGTGTGCATCAGATAATCTAGTCCCGTCGTGTCCAATCCTGGGCCTGGAAGCCCACTGTTCTGCATGTTTTAGTTGTTTTTTCTGCTTTGACACACCTGATTTGAATAAATGAGAGATTAACAGGCTTCTGCAGAACTTGAAGACCTGATGAAGAGCAGGGAAACTACTAAAACATGCAGGATAGTGGTCCTCCAGGACCAGGATTGAACGCCACTGTTTTAGTCAACATCTGAGCTGCTGATCAGAATTGTCGGTATGACAGGAAGGAGTTGTAGTGCCCCCTACCTCTCCCATGATGTCAGTCTGACAGCCGGTGTCACAGTACTGCTGCAGATTGCAAGAGTTTCCGACGGCTACAGTGCTGTTCACCACCTCGCTGGTGGAATCACTGATTGACAGGCTGCTTTGGAAGTTAACCGTCAGCTTAGCCAGGCTCTGCAACATAAAACACAGATTTATTGAGAAAATAAAATAATAATATACGCGTCTTCAAAAACAATTCTGCAGGAGACTACAGACAACTAAAATAATAATTAAAAAAAGGGAATCTAATATTTAAAGGCAGGCTTCAGAAAACACCTTTTCAAGTCATTTTTATACAAAAACAAAATCTGTTCCTGCTGTTAGTGCATTAACAAACCATGTTATTGACAGGAAATGTTTCTAAAAGTGGGGCTGTATCCCTGTTTTATAACTATAAAAATATTCCTTATCCAACACTACATCATTTACTTAGCTCTGCCTTTAAAATCCGATGTCTGGAAATGAGTTTTAGAAAAAACAAGATGACGCAGCACAACACTGGAGGCCTTTGGACACTAGAGGTCAGCATCAAATATGCAAACAGACTCCAAAAGCACAAAAGTTCTGCTGCTGGTAAAAAACAAAAGAGACAACAGGCACCTGGATGAGGTCCTGCCTCTCCTTCTCGCCTGTGCTGATGGCCTTCTTGATGCTCCGCAGCTCGTTGAAGATGGCTTGAGCCTCATCCAGCTTGTAGTTCGTCTGACTGCAGGACATTTTCCTGTCAATCCTGAAAGAAAACATGCGCACATGAATGAGGGTTACCCAAATAGATTCGAGACTTTGGCCTTTTCTCGTTCAGTATCCACATAAATATCCCCGAGGAAACGGGAGTATGTGTGTTTAAAAACACCTTCCACAACACTGTCAACTGTAGGCTCCAACAAAAAGCTGTAAAAACAAAAAATGTGACATTAATTAAAGATAATACAGTATGTGGTGAAAATCTCCACTCATGGCAAACATATATATTCTTATATTTCTAAATTTTATTCATGTCTAAGACAAATATTTGATCCTTTTCAAGGACAAACATGAGGCAGAATTGCAAAGACCCAGAGAGGAAAACAAAGTCTATCCTTACTGCTCCCAAAGGAGGCAGTCTGAGTGGACATTTAGAAAAAAAATGGAACAATTATGGGCTTGTTTGAAAGAGTTACCCTGAGAAAAGACTCTTCTCTATAAAAGGAACATGACAGCAGAGCTTAGGTTTGCAAAGTTACATCTAAACAGGAAGCTTTCTGGGACAATGCCCTTTTGTACAAACAAGACAACAGGGGAGATGTTTGGTGTCAAAAATCAGCGCCACATTTGGTGAAAACTAAATGGAGTACAACAAATATCAGCACAAACGCCTCATGACTGTCAAAGCACGGTGGTGGAACGCTGATGATTAGGGCTTGTTTTGCAGCTACATGAACTCTTCTTCTTTTTCTTTTAGCTGTTCCCTTTTTATGGCGTCACCACAACGAGTCATCCTCCTCCACCTAACTCTGTCCTCTGCGTCCTCTGTCCTCACTCCAACTACCTCCATGTCCTCTCTAACTGCATCCATATATCTCCTCTTTGTCTTTTTCCTGGCAGATTTATCTCTAACATCCTTCTACCAATATACCCCCTGTCCTTCCTCTGCACATGTCCAAACCATCTCAGTCTGGCCTCTCTAACTTTATCTCTCAGTCCTTCAACCTGTGCTGGACCTCTGATGAACTCATTCCTAATCCTGTCCATCCTTGTCCCTCCCAAGGAGAACCTCAACATCTTCAGCTCTGCCACTTCCAGTTCTGTCTCCTGTCTTTTTGTCAGTCCTACTGTCTCCAAACCGTACAACACAGCTGCTCCCACCACTGTCTTGTAAATCTTTCCTTTGACCTTTGCTACCACCCTTTTGTCACAACTCCTCTGTGGACCACATGTGAGTCAAATGTGAGACCATTGGACAGCTGAAGCTTGGCCCAAACTGGATCAGGCTACAGAACTCTAAATTGTAGTTTTTACTAAGTCTCTAAGAAACTGCTTCTGCATTTGGAATAGCTTTTGTTAATTAAATAAATAAGAATAATGTGTTGTTGTCCATCTGATCTTCAATTTACCCAACTTTAAGACCTGGTAGGGCCAGATATATAATAAACAAATGCATCCAACTTTCGAACTAAAAAGGGTTATTTACTTTTAGCCATGGGTAAAGTATAGAGCTTTGTTGTTTCATACAAGCAGGAAATGTACTGACATTCCTTTTTTAATTACATAGTTCAATCAAACATCTGTTTTATGGATAGTCCTTTAATATTCAGTTACCTACAGGATGGTGCTTTAGATCATAGAACAACTGAGAGCTAAATAACACTAAGAAAACATCATCATATGATGAATATTAAAGCATTTCTGTGTAGGAGGTTTCTTTCATAAACAAAAGGGGTTTTTTTAGACTGAAGAGTTTCATTATTGAGACACAGGATGTGACATTTGTTTCAACATTCTGATCTTGTTTTAGGCTTTCCTGAAAATCCAACTTGTCTTAATATCTTGTCTAACATCAGGATATTAAGAGAAACTTTATTAAACCAAGCACCATCTGATTGCGGGGGGGGGGCGGGAGCCAAATATAAGCCTAATCTTCATGTATGCGAGTGTTTGTGTGCCCGTGAGTGTAGACGGTGATGGAGACGGAGACGTGCGGTGCCTCCTCCGTCAGTGGGAGTGGGTCTGGGACGAGGCCTGTCCGCTCACCACCGCCCGCTTCCTTCACTCGTCTACAACAGCAGGTACTGTTCATCCACTCGACCCTGCCTCTTCCTCCAAAAACAAGCCCTGCTTTGTGTCTCCCCCACACCTCCCCGCTGGTCTGGGAGTTTAAAAACTTACATGCTTAAGGAAAAAAAGAAAAAAAAACAGAGAAAGGGCACTGGCTACTACTTTGTGCCTGGCCTCCACCCTGTGAGCTGTGAACTTGTGGCAACTATCGCTCAGGCTTCTCACTGCACAAACAGTGGAAACGTGCGCGGCATCTCGAAAATTTCCAACGATGAGTGCAGATAAACTTACAGCCTGTACCGCTCAAAACTGATAAACCTCTCACTTCTGAATCCTGTAAGGTGTGTAGCATTAATTAAAGGAGGTGGTTTTGTACACCAGAACATGTTTATCAGTTGACTGACGTCAAGAACAGTTAGCTTTATTGCTGATCACAGTTAAGATTAGGGAGAAAGAAAAAGAAAAAAAAAAAAGTCTGAAGGGTTTGCTCCTGGCTTCAGATCTGCTGGGCAAAAGCATTTCAGACAAAAACAGAAGAAGAAGAAGAAGTAAAAAAAGAACACACACAATAGGACGTGCACGCACAAGCAAACAAAAGACAGAACAAAGACGCATATAAGCACGTATACATGTCCAAAAACTAGGGGAGGGGGNGGGTGCGCCCATGTTTTCTGCAAGCGCTGTATTCTCTCTGCTATTCTGGGAATCACTTGAGTTGTGTATTATCTAAGAGATAAGAGACTCTCTTTGCCAGGACTCAGGAAGTGCAGAGGAATTTGCTGCCAGATATCTGTGTTTTTGAAACTGCTTTGGAGCCCACACCTCCTCCTCCTCCCCCTCCATGGAACAACTTCCTCTCCGGGCTGAGCCTTGGCTCCCTGCACTCCACTGGTGCATCCTCTTCCTGAGGTGGAGTCCCCTTTTCCATAAAAAAAACTCCCTCCATTTGCCTTCTCTCAAACGCTCTCTCTCTCTCTCTCTCTCTCTCTCCGTTTTTTCCCCCTCCCTCCTCAGGAGAGGTGGAGCTTCTATTTCCAACATAAAATTTGGAATGGCTCAGAAATCTTCCCAGCACAGAAAGACGCCTTATGTACAGCATATAGGCCCGGAAAACACACTAAAGAGAAAGTACACAAGAGTTTGAGGAAAAAAATTGAAAAGTTTCTGCGGCGTTCATTAAAAAAAGCAGTTGTGGGAACAGCTGTAAAAGTCGACTGAGGTGTTGAGATTATTCTAAATGGGAAAACCAGGGACAATCGGAACACAGGAAGGTTGCGCGGAGGAACAGCGGAAGAAACACAGAAAGACAGTTTAGGTTGTGGACGAGACCAAACAGAGAGGGAATAAAGGAGGGAAGAGGCCGCTGGGGGGGGGGGCAGGAGAAGGGTGGACGTGGGACAAAGAGGCAGAGGAACACTCACTCCTGCAGGGTCTCCACTCCCATTTCCTTATACTGCAGCTCCTGCTTCACCTGGGCCAGCTCCTGCTTCAGTCTGGAGAGCTGCGGACACAAGCGAGCGCCGGGTTACCATGGTGCACAATGGGCTTCTCTCACCACCACTGCCGGACAAAACTGCTAAGTCATCAACTATTCACATACAGGAATGCTCAGTTATGTTTATACAGAGGTGTGCATGCACACACCGAGGCCTTGACTAAAGGTACTGCATTAAAGAGTGGAAAACTTATCTGCTGCTGAGACAAACGAACACACATCGGCTGAGAAATGTGAGCTGCGTTTGGAGGCTTTAAAGTTTTAGAATAAATTAGGATTGCAAAAATGTCGTTTGTGCGAACCTCATTGCACCCTAGCTACTTCCGGAGGAGCTATTGATTAAATGTTTTGATTTTCTGTGCTGTGTGCACGGAGAAGATTCTGATTCGGCAACAACAGAGAAGCGTGAAAGCAAAACCTGGGGAGCAGTTTTACATCAACTTCATCTAGTTCAGTGTAAATAATAAATAAACAAAGCCTTTTTTTTTTCCTTTTCTGTTTTGCTTATTTGTAAGTTTCTGACTTACAGATACATTACAAACTACTAAATAATTAAAGAAATTCAAGCAAATACTTAAAGCAATAGTTTCTGTGGAAAAGTTAGGAGCAAATAATATCCTACCTCTCAAAGATAAGGATGGCCAGTGATTTTTGAACGTTCAAATGCAAATAATTAACTTGACCATCTCGACTGGGTTTCTTTAACCTGGCATCTGGTAGTGACACGCCAAGTCGTTTCCTAATGATGGTGCTTTGCCCCCCCCAAAGCAAAAATTGTCTAATAAATGATGAAATGGCATTTTGCGTGTTTTGGGGGATGAATTAAAATCCAATTCTCAAAAAAACTTCATACCAAATCTGAAATTCCCTTTAGTCCTTAGTTTCTATATTGTCAGAAAACTCTTTGAATGAGGTTAAGTCACTGAAGCATTTCAGTCTGAGTAGTGTTTTGTGCACTTCTGATTGAATGATAGATCTAGAGGAACTAAACAAATATGCCTAACTCAGCGGTTCAGGTTAAAATGACCCCGATCCAGGAAATACTCTCACCCATGTGACTGATCTCAGAGAAATGTCAAACTCGGCCTATCCTCTGCCTGACCCTTTCGTGATGATCTCATCTTCCCGAGGCCCCGAGCCAGAGCCACAGTATCCTGTAGGGGGCCACACCCCAGACCCCTTCTCAGCTCAAAACGGGCCCCTCACCACAGCCCATTGTTCTCCTCCGATAATGACTTACCCGCTCTCGTCTACAGGCTATTTCCACTTTGATTTGATCGGGGTCGTATTTCGCATTTGAGGACGAGCTGGAGAGAGCTGTGAACACATAAAAGAAAAGGAAAGAGAGAGAGATGGGGGGTCAACAGTTAACAATTCTGATTTCAAGAGGACCTCGTGTTGGTCAGAGTTTAGGGGGGATCCAGTGTCATGTCCCTGAGTTTGGTGTATGTGGCTTTGTGTATGACAGCTGGCTGGGGTCAAAGGGTAAACTGGGCGGAGGTGTTTGAAAGAAAAGGTGGGGAGAGGAAGGAAAGAGGGTTTTTGGAAGATTTTCTATAGATCTTCAGCCCCCCTGCCCTCCAGTTTTCGAGGGGACTAGAGCAACATATGATGTCTAGGACAGATAATTAGGTCAACTAAGGTCAGTGTTTTGTTCTCATGGAGGCTTCAGGTTCAGGTTTTTCCTCACCCTCTCTCCACCTAACAATGTTGTGTACATTGGTCAGGTCTGAGGTGTGTGTGTGTGTGTGTGTGGGTCCTGATGAAACTTACTGCTGGTGATGGAGTGGTTGTCCTCAGAGAGCTCGTGGAAGCGCAGCATCTCCTGCTGAGCCAGCTCTAGTCGCTGCTGCTTGACCAGATACATCTCCTTCTTGGCGTTGAGGGCCTCCTGGGCCACCACTAGGTACTCCTTCAACATCCGCTCCTGCTCCTGCCGCCACTGAGTCCGCGGGTTCTCAATCTGGGTGGTCTCTGAACAAAAGGTCCAAACAGAAGTGACTCATGAGCAAACGATTTAATGAAGCTTTGTGGTAGCTTATACCTCTCTAGAACTGTTTCCGTTCAAAACAATTTTATGGTTAAATCTAATATTTGGGATACAATTCATGCTCAGTCCGGTTTAACCTCTGTGGTGTGCCAATCGAAGGCCTGAGATGTACTCACTGTTGATGTGGTCGATGTAGTAAACTCCCACTTGCTGGTCGTAGACCTCCTCCCAACCCAGAGGAAGTTCATTTCCAACACAGTCGGCAAACGTCAGCGGTTTGGTGATTCTGAAAGGATTAAAACGATCATTCAGATCGGAGTTTGCATGTTCTCCCTGTGCATGGGTGGGTTTCCTCCAGGTACTCTGGTTTCCTCCCACCAAAAACATGCAGGTTAATTGTCCCTAGGTGTGAGTGAGAGCGTGAATCTGTTTCGTTTGTCTCTACGTGGCCCCCCCGTGATGAACTGGCAACCTGTCCGGGGTGTAACCCGCCTCTCACCCGGAACGACCCTACACAGGAAACAGGGTAAAGAAACAGGGTGGGGTCTGAAAAATGTAACTGCGCTCCATCACAGGTAAAAATCTAATTTTTCCACAGTTCATTAACATTATGTTGAGTCAGAGTAAAAGCTTCAAAGTGCAGCAGGAATGAACTGATTGACGGAGTAAATATCTAATTTAGTCGAGTCGCCGAGACATTCTGCTCCACATTCCTCAGGAGCTCTCCTCTGTGCGCACACAGGCACCCAGCGCAAGCTCACCGCACGAGATCTCACCTCCCCTTTCTCCTTCGCAACACAAATCATTTGCAGCATTTCGGACCAAATGGACCCCCGCCTTCTCTCGCTACTGGGGACTAAAGCCAGCGGGACCTTGAAGGCCTACTTAGTCTCTCACACACTATCATGGTGTAACATGACCCGTCTTTTAAGCTAAATGTACTATAAAAATATATAGATTTGAACATACAACAGCAAGATAAGTACTAAGTGAACCATAATGATTTGACGCTTGAAGAAATATATCTGAGGTGTGTTTTTATTTTTTTAACCATGGGCAATGTCTCATTCATTTACATTTCAAACTTTACGAGAACAACCCTATTGGACGCTGGGCCCCCTTGTTGGGTTAACTTCTGGGATCCTGTCGCAGCGGTGTCCAATCCTGGTCCTGGATGTTTTTAAACGTCTAACTGCTTTGACTGTTCCTAACTTTTCAAACAGAAATCCACATGAGAAGATCGGAAGTATCTTTTTAATTGAGGCTGTTCATGTCGAGTGAGGCAAAAATCTCCTTTAAATTCTTATTATTTCTGTCCAGGGTGTACCAGCCTCTCGGCAGGTGACAGCTGGAGACGCGTTGGCACCAGCTCTCCGCAACCCTGAACGGAAAACGGGTTGAGAAACTGAATGAATGGATTCGTTTGCAACATTTTCATTAAACTGTCATACAGTAAGGAACTCTCAATGAAATCTAAACTTCAAATAATGACTCAGAACCAGACTTTCATTCACCAAATTAAGGAAAAGAAAAGAATTTAATCACAAAAAAAAAAATCTCCAGCCCTGAAGAGGTGTAACTACTCAGTAGTTCTTTAGGAAAAAAGACAATTGATGATAAAAAAAAAAAATAAGCAAACATAATGTAGAGAAAGGATTTCAAACTAACCTAAAAGCCGCTAAACAAGTTGCTTTTCTTCTTACACTACTACCTGTCCTCTCCGTAAGTTACTTATAAGAAGCACGTCGGCTGCCACAGTAGTGGCATATAAGTTTTCGCAAAATAATAAAAATTCCTGCACGCCGGACAGATAATAACGCGACAGCATCGGGGTTAAAAAGGAGTCCCTCAGGAGCGGTGCGTTGAGTGCCAAACGCCGGGACAAGGCAAACAAAAGCACACTCCCTACCTGCTCCTGCTCTGAGTGTTTGTGAAAGGCAAACAAATGTCCAGACACCAACCGCACTTGTAAACACTTAAAAAGCACTCAGACAAGTCAGTGATACCTTTGCCGTGAGGGTTTTACTTAAATACTGACCCGAGGAAGAGCACCAGCAGGAAAAGGCAAAGTCAAAAAACGTGCAGGCCGTTTCTGGGAAGAGCCAAACCAGTGGTACCAAAAAAAAAATTAAAAATCAGAGGAAAAGTCTGGAAGACACACTGGATGGGAAGCTGTGTGACGTCAGAAGGAGGTTAATCCCAAACTGGCCTCTGACCTGGTTAGAGAGACAAAGACACTGGGGGGGGGGTAGCAGCTCGGAATCTTAATATCTGAATGTTTGGTTTGTTACACAGTCTTGTGACAGCAGCGTCTGTTTTCCAAGTCATGTCTCGCTCTCGGGAGAGGCTGTACGCACTGCAAAACAGGCTCACACAGAGTAGGAGAGGGGCGAGGATTCAGCCATAACGCCGTGTAAAAGCAGCTAGCCGCCTAGAATGGAAACATCTTTTTAAACTACATGAAATCTTTACCAATCAGCTGCACAAGTCTCAGACAGAAATACTTGAGTCATCCCTCTGACACGCCGCCTCAGTGACCCCGAATAAACCTGTGATTGCTGACGGTGTGAGACAGTCAGCAACACGCTATTTGGCTTTGCTTTTAGGGCAATAAACAGATTTTAATAATAACTGTAGTTGTATGTCATCATTACGGAGCAGCTGCGGGATTATTGGACAGTTAGGGGAGATCTCAGCCACGTCAGCTGTTTGGCTGTCAGATACTGCACCATCTCAACAAATCCACCTTTAAAAACACTTTACGATGCGTCTGCTTGCTAACACGTCGTAGGCTGGATGGCCATGAGTTTAGTACCGATCTGCAAAAACTCCTGAGGAAGAACACCAGCTCTGATGACTCGCAGACTTCCTTTTGCTCGCTATACGGAGAGAATTTATTGCTTTCCTAAGTGGCCGTTATAAATTAAACCAGCATCTCTTGAAGGAATGCATATCACCCGCCACAGCCTGATCCAAGCTTCAGCTGTTGGACAGATGGCCTCACATTTGACTCCAGAAAACTTTGATCTACAGAGTAGGGCTGCACAGTATATATTTGTGATCTGCGACACTATTGTTTAATATTGCAACGGCGATAACCACTGCGGTAAACCCCCATTTTCCCCTCACTCCTCACCTTCTCTTCTGACATCTATCACCTAATCCAGGTGTGGGCACCAAGGGCTGCGAGAGTCTGTTGGATTGACCACCTATCCTATTAGCAGCAGAACATGCATGCATGGTATTTGAAATATATACTGGCTTAAATTTTACTGCAGGCCTCTGTGATATTGATATTGCAATGACAATAAATGCTCCAGATACTGTGCAGCTGTACTACAAAGGAGCTCCTGGTTGATTCAGTGGGATTGCTGCTAATATGTTGTGTTTAGTTTTCTCCAAACAAATCGCTGTGCATTATGGGTAAACGTCTCTACTTTGGTCTCATCTGACCAGAAGACATTCTCCCAGAGATCTTGTGGTTCATTTAGATTGAACTACAGACGTAAGTCGTGCTGCCATGTTGTTTTTAGAGAGAAGAGGCTTTCTTCTGCATCCCTTCCAAACAAGCCATACTTGTTCAGTCTTTTTCCAATTGTCCTGTCATGAACTTTGAAATCCAAATAGTTTGGGACCTTTAAGCCTTCCCAGACTGATGGGCAGCAACAGTTGTTCCTCTAAGGCCATTGCTGATGTCTTTCTTCCTTGGCGTCGTGCTAACACACACCTGTACGCTCCAGAGCAGCAGACTGACAAAACTCCTGCTTTTACAGAGGTGATCACACTGATGATGATCAGTTACTTAATCAATATATTTGATCAGCAGCTCCTGGCTGATACTGAACCTCCTAAATCCTGTGGAAGCAGCAAAGGATGGACTTCATTTTTCACACACCCGTTTTCCATTTTGGCTTCATTTTAGTTTAATAAATAATGACATGGTGGAATCTGTTACGTGTTTTTGTTCACTTGGCCCCCACTCACACATGACTGAACATATATACCCTTTTGATTTAAGGGCAGCGACATATTTTGGTCCCAGCTTCCACATTAAAATTAGGATGCTGCTTTTCTTTACTTCCCAGACCGAATGGTTTTAGAGCAGAGCTCCCCAAGCACCAGGCTATGAACTGGAACTGGATCATAAGGAAATCGTAACAGGGTCTGATGTAGTTTGGCAAAACTCAAAACGCACATAACACCAAATACTAATGGCTCTTTAAGGAAATTAAATACCCAATAGTCTGCGTAGTAAACTTTGTGTCACTGGAACTGTGTGGACATCACAAACAGCGGTGTGGTCGGCTCGGCTGCTCCCGGCAGGTAATGAATGCAGCTTTAATTTGATCTTTTGCATATTGTGTAGCATCTTCTTCGCATCTTTGAGACCGACGGACAGACATGCGAAACGGGAAAAAATAGAATCTGAAAATGACAAGCATGTTCAGCTGTGGAGGAACGAGAGGCTGCACGGTCTGCTTGTGTCTTCTGGTGTCCAAACAAAAATATATTTAGTTGTTAAAGACATTTGCTAAATCCAGAATAATCTGTGCCATCCTAAGTTGTCTCAGAGGATATTTCTATCTGTAGCGCAGCCACCTCCTCCCTTTACCCGGCGACGGGCCACTGCATGAGAAAGGCATGTGAAACTGGAGTCTGGCCTGCTGGACCACGTCTGGTCGGGTCGGCCCCTCCGGCTCCTTTAGCCCTGCACCTGGGGAACAACAATTCAGCTCCGCCAGAGAGAAAGACTGGACACTGTAACACTGTACAGGAAAAAAATAATAACGTTGCTTCCTAAGTTTCACTATGACGATTTTATCACTTCGGATTTGGATTCCTACACATCAGCTTGACCACAATGAGCTCACAAAAACTTGACAGCCAGATGGTTTCAAGCAGCTAACGAAAAAAAAAAAGCTAACCCAACTTTTGACCACTGCTGACATTTACACAGCTCACTCAGTCTGAGTTAATTTAGACAAGTTCTCATTACAACACAATGTGGAGAATAAATGTGTTGCGTTATTTAAAGCGGGGTTTTGATTTTTGTCATACTTCAGTGTAAACACACCAAAGGCTTATGTGATAAAACCACCAAAGCAACCGCAGCAGAAGACCAAATCTTAACAAACTCATTCAGACATTCAGTTTATTTTTCAGCATTCCTGCCAAAGTGTAAAAAGTAAGCATCAGGGCTTAACCTCTACATAACGAGCAGCCAGAAAAACAACTCATTTGACAAGAAGTCATTTATGGTCGCATAAAATTCTGCAAGTTCCTCCAAATGCCTCCTGCCTATATTCTTATACTGTAAAAGACAGATGCTGAAGGAGGGGTGGGGGGGTGGGGTGCCACAAGTGTTGTTGGCCTAAAAATTCCTCTCCGAGTTAAAAAAGAAACCTGAAAACAACTTTGGGAGGAATGTCATTTATGTCCAGCCTCTCATTTGCTGCATTTCAGAGCAAGGCCCACAGCAGCTGACACAAACGGACAAACGGACACATGCGCCTCTCGCATTATGTGTAGAATCTCATAGAAATAGGGCCTCTATAAGTAGACCCGGGATTCCCGTCTCGGTTCACATTTAGACATGTAGAAAGGAGCGAGGCAGAGTCTAGTTAGGTCAACTGTGGCAAAAGTAAAACGGTCCGGGGCTGGGAAGCTCATCTAACATTTCTTAGCAGCGTTATTACTCAAATAAAGTCCTATATATCATGTGAGAAACAATGAAGCATCCTAAACTCATTACTGTACTATTTAATTATCACTGGCCGCCATGAAAAGCGGGCGGTCGTGTAAATGCTTCTGTGTGTTTGTCTTGCTGTTAGCAAAATATCTCGTGAAGCGAAGGGATTTTAATGAAATGCTCAGAAAGCAGTCGAAGGGTGTAACATCAACAACTGATTACATTTTGAGGTCAGCGTTTGAAGATGACCACCACGACTAATCCACACAATAATGGCTGCAGCTAAGTCACTTTTACAGATATTGAGCTAAAATTGGGTGTGGGAGTAGCTAAAAGCGCTAACCAATCACACAAGATCTTTGAAACATTGGCATGCAATGTGGCGGGCGATATGAAGTCCTCCTCACCGTTTGTCTATAATCAGTAAAAAACTAAGGTTTAATGTTACTATGCAGCAAAAGTGGATCCTCTGCTTGGTGCAATTTGATGGTTATCTATAGGTTCTTTTGGACCAAACAGCTATAAGGACTCTCTGAAGATATAAGGACTGTTACTCCCACATTTGTTGGTTTGCTTTGGCACCACCAGGGGCACACTTCGATTACCTAACTCTTCTGGCGGGCAACACAGCCGTCACTTAAACACATGACACTAACCATCAAAAACAATCGAGGACATCATAGTTGGAGCTGCGTGTTGTGAGCCCTTGGTTTTCACTTTTAAAGTAGAGTTTGAAAGAGAGCTTCAAACATTTAAAGAAAGAGTTACAGGAGCCAAGACTCATCCGGCAGATCAGTTTACTTTGTGCTGCACACGCTCAAAGAACAGCACGTCAGTGAAGATAATGGAAACACTTAAATAGCTTCTACTTTAGTACAACGGATTCAGTTGAAATAGTGCGGCTGCTAGAAGAGCGATTCCTTTGCTGGGCCAATCAGCGAATGTTTATGTGTGGATCAATCATATCCTCTTATGTCACTCAAGATTCCCGATTGAGCCAAAAAAGCCCTAAAGAACTAGCTAAACAAAAAAGAAAAAATTAAACTAAATAACGTAGCTATAAGGACTGCAAACATCCACAGTACAGCTAATGTAAAAACACACACATACAAAAAAAAGGCTGACTATCCTGTGAAGTGGTGCACTGATGTTTAAAAGCACCTTTTGTCTCCAGAAGACAACTCTGTTTGGTAACAAAATACTCCAAAGTGTCCCTTCAAACAGTGTCGCTTCTATGCTGGGCTCTTCAAACTGCATACATAAGATTTAAAGTTAACTGTGGTAGATGCTTTTCCCAATATTGAATAAATCAGCTTATCATAAACCAAGAGTCTTATTTAGTTAGTGGTAAAAGAGGCAATTCTACTAAATTCAAGAATACAGCTCTCATGTCATACAGTACATGATGTAAAATACTCCCTGTAGACACTTCAAATCATTTCCCAAGAGCGCCGTGTATTCATCAACACTACGCCTACCTTTAGTTTTCCATCACACCTTCAGTAAGAACCCTGGGACTACTCATCAACCAGCGCTTGGAGGGTTTGACGTGAGGAAGTGCTGGTCCTGCCCTAGCCTTTGTCTGAGAATAATATCTACACATCTAATGTGTACTATAACAATAAGAACTGTGAGTGGCCTCAGCCTAATTAGCTAGGAGAACTGTGAAAAGGTTCCTGAGGTCTGAAGGCAGCTCTCTACAACCAAGTAAGCTTCATACTGTCCAAAGTGTCACTGCATCTTTAACACACCTCTGCTTCTGGCAATATGGTATTAGCAACTTATGACAGAGGAAATAAATTTAGCTGGAATGATTACAAAAGATGTGGGAGTAATTATTGCTGTCAAAAATATAATAAGCATTTGAAAAAAAAAACAAGACAAAGCGGTTATCGGGGATTTAAGAAAAACTCTATAAATGCCCAAGATTGCAGAAAAAAAATGAAACAAAGGTTGTCAACTCCAGTTTTTCCCTCTTTTCGAATAAGAATTGTGCAGGAGTGGGGGGGGGGGCAACAATGGTGCCCCTGAGTTTGAGGTTAGTTCGCTGAGGCTGGCATGTCCTGTTTAGGTAATATTCTCACAATACACACACACAGACACACACACACACACACACTGAAAACACACGGCTGCAGCTGGAGCCCATAGAAAACTGATGCTAAGCAGAATCCAAGCAATTAGTGAGTATCTTTATTGTTGTAAATCATGCAGAAATCTGGAGTAGTCAGACAGGAGGCCGAACATCAAAGTGGGTAACGCCTGTAACACTAGCAGCTGGGGGGGGCGCGCGTCCAGAACAAGAACCGGAGGTGAAAGCCCAAGTCAAACATATTGTGCGCTTGTGAAAAAAGAACACAGAAAACACACAGGGCCGATGACACCCGATCAAGCAATGGCATGTTCGTAACCTCCCCCCACCAGAAGACAAAAAAAAAAAAGAGCCATCCTAATGAAAACACTGGGGGGAAGCAAAATAACAGCGGGGTTCAGCGCATGTGAATAACCTTTCGGTGCTGGAAACACAGCTCACCCTTTCCAGAATAATTGAATTTGGTGTGCTTTGTGACCAAGCATAAAGGCCTCCCTTTGCTGTGCGGCAGGCCGACCATGGCTGTTGCATAACAGAGCTAATAAGAGAGGCCTACAGGGCCCGGGATGAGAGGAGGAGGGAGACACGTGGGAACCTCCTCTGTTCTGCTGCTTTGTCTGGGGCCGCGAGCGAGCAGAGCCCCCTGGGCATTAGTGTAGGCATGCCTAACATAACGCTCATTCCACAGCAACAAAAAGCCCCACAGATCAGCTCGGCTTATCTGCAGGAGATGGCCGCGAGTTGTATCCACCGTCCTCAAAAGTATGAGCGCCATCAAGGTTGAAAGCATTAAGCATAAGGTTCCTTTTGTCCTCATTACACCAAGATAAACTCAAGAACCTGAGCAACAACAGGGTATATACTCCCAAACAGATCACAGGTAGCTCTGTGTAACCAAAACAGCCTGACCGCTCACTTCTCTCTTCTCTGCTGCCTGCTGATGCTGTTCGGAGCATCACCAGGAACAAATGCAAAGTCTGTCTGATACGCAGCTCTGTTGTAAGCACATGATCATCGCAGGCAATTATTATTTACCCTAATGACTCGTGTCTTAGCCATTACCACTGACGCTCCGCGGGTTTGCAAAGAGCGAAAGAAAGAAAAAAATACACCAGATCACGGAAGAAAGGTCCAATGCGGATGCCCAGAGGTTAGCACAAACTGGTAAACAAATAAAGAGCATGCCTGCTACTGAATAAATCCTAAATACTGAAGTTTTGGAATAACATGTAGAGCTCCAAGGTACCGTCCTAAGCATTCAAAGTAACGTGACCGAAGAGATTAGATTGTTTGTAAATTAGCTTTATAAAACATTCGCTTAAGATTCTCACGTGTTTTTTCAGTTTTATAACACTATAATGTAATAGTGTTTGGGGGGGGGGGGTTGGATCACAACAACAGAAGTGGCAGCATCTCGCCGCCAGCACCTGACAACATTTGGATCATTTTCCTCATTTCACGTCCACCTGACGATGGCATGGCAAGTCAATCCCAGTTAGAAGCTGTAACGCACGAGGAATGCCTAAAACAACATGTGGGAGACGGGGCTGAGCGATGATACGGTTACAGGGTATAACGGGGGAAGCCAAGAAGAGGAATGGCATTGCTTTGAATGTCGTCCTTAAAAACCTCTGCAGAGAATGTAATCCTGTTCGCGCGTGGTAAAGTTTAAACTCTGCAGTTTTGTTTCGGCACGAAGTGGGTACTTCCTGTAAAACTCCTCTTCTGCTGCCATTCCTGCAGCGTAGCTGGGTGACTTCTCTGCGGCAACGCCTACCGTTTTAGAGGAGGAGTGCGGGAAGCGTAGGGAACTTGAAAAAGGGATGAGCAGCGACTCGGCCATGTTGACAGCACAACTTGCTGGCTCCGTTACCAAGAAGCTGTTCGTTGAACTCGCGTTAGCCAAATCTACGAAAACACGTCGCCGCTTTCATTCCCCTCCGCAACCTACGGCTGTCGGAGATCGGAGGAGGACGCGGCGCTCGCATGAACCTGAGCAACGCTGATGTTGCGCAGTTTGTTCCTATTGTGGCCGAGGCAGTGGGACACAAAGGGAGGATGGCTGGAAGCAGAGCTGATATCGTAAAGAGAACTGCAGTCTACAAAAGGTAGCAGGATAACAACACCTTCTTCCCCCTGAGAGTGCTGCAAACACAGCTGGACTGGGTCGTCAGCTGAAAAGCACACTGTGGTAATTTGAAGGTGGCCTGATGGTATTAAAAAATAGACACTGCCCTACCCTAGTAGGAGACAAACAAACCTTAAATTACCCTCTCAGTTCTCTTTAAACAGAGGAGTAGTCAAACCAGGCTTGTCAGAGGAAGTATGACCCCCCCCCAATCATTAACGCTGCACCCACTTCATGCCTCACACAGTTGATGGAATAAACCGCATTTATTAAGAGCAGAGACTGAAAAAGACTGATAAATTTCTGTAGCGAGTCAGCCAGCTGGTCGGTCAAGCGAGTTTTAAGGCTTTGCAGAGGCGTGATTTACGTACGAGGTTGTTTCAGGTGGTGGCAGAAGACATTCCTCTGGTAACATCACCAATAAATCACTGAATAAATCACCAGAACAAATGCAGGAAGCTTTCTTTTAGTCATGCAAAAAAAAAAAAAAAAAGCCCAACCTCCTCCGTCATACACTGACAGCTGTAAGATCTTGTGAAACTGCTATCAGCTTCACATAACAATGGTTAATCAACTCGCAGGGAGGAGAGGAGGCCTTCAAGGAAATCAGGTTTCTCTTATCTAGATTACATGCAGCTACTACATTCCTACCGCTGGAATCAGAGGCGAGATATTTTGTAGTGCTTTGCAAAAGTCTTGAGCCAACCGTAATTACCAATCCCTCACGTTGCTTACAAAGAAGCGAGGTTTTGGTAACGTTCTGAGGTGGTCTCAAGCGAAAGTTCTCCAGACCTTCTGGAAGTCCTGACTTGGGCATTGGCTGATTTCAGTTCAGCTCTTATTTTCAGACGAATGTTTTGTGCTCGTTAAAAGCTGCTGAACACAGACCTGTAAATCTTCCAAAACACACACACAAAAATAAGGCTCTCAGCCTCAAGGGGTTAATCACTGTTGTGTCTACTCGGGACAGACAACTTACAGAACCTGTTTCAAATTGGATCATTACTGTCAAAAAAAATACAATCCAGTTGAATTCATTTTTGATTTTACCCATAAAAAAAAAGCCAAAGATGACTATTTGACAACCATGAAAAGGTCCCGGGTCAGGTCAGGTATTTTCCCCCATTTCTAACGGCATATTGAGGCCTTAAATGTCTAAAATGTCCATTTTTCTTTAGTAGCTCATTGGGAAATATCTTATTACTGCTACTTGATGTCTTTCGCATTGTGTTATCTTCAGCATTTTTTTGTAGACCCTGCAGAAAAACGGTAAGCGAACAATAAGACTAATGCCCCTTTTACACGGGCTCTAAAGGTCCCGGCTCCACTCTACTCGGCTTGCTTTGCGCGCATTTACATCTGCATTTTTTCGAGGTCGGCCCTGCTTCGGAGTCGGGCCAGCCCTGCTTCGTGGGCGGTGCAAGTTTAGCTCCTGTTCACTCATTGGTCATGGGTGTGACCAGATGCAAGCATAAAGAGCGAACGTTAGGAATATAAACAACAGCGTTAGCTTACCCTGCAACGTTTATGCCGTCTGTCCCCCAGCTGAAGGCGCTGTAAAGCCTGAAATCTCCGGCGGATAACAGCTGTCCTACTCCGCGCAACAATCGCAGCATCCAGAGCATTTCTTCCACTGTGCCTCTCTTCCTGAAGTCTCAGGAGAATCGCCATAAGTTTAAAAAACAGCAACAACGCAGGGCCAACGTTGTCCATAGCGCTTCCGTTGTTTACACAACTTGCTCCAAGTTTCGGTCGTGCACCCCCTCCGCGCCGCGGCCCCGCCCCCCGCAACACGAGGAGGCGTCCCTCTGCTACCGACCAAACGGCCGGTGTAAACGCGATGCATTCTTCATCGAGCCGAGCCGAGTAGAGTGGAGTAGAGCGGGACTTCTGAATTAGGGTCCGTGTAAAAGAGGCATAAGTGACAGTCCTAAACAAAAAGGGGCTGAAATAAGCAACTAAACAGTCAACCGCCAATAAAAACTTTTGAAAAGTCTTCCTCTTACTTTAAACCCCATTTACGTTAAAACAAACGAAACCACTGCTGTCTAAAGGGAAATAATAAATGGTATTTTACTTGTTTAATCGTTATTTTTTTCCTAAGATAAACGATCAAGACACTTCTGCAGCTACTGGTTTACCCACTTCGAACAGAACACAAGTCAGCACGCCGTCTATCGATGATTTTATTAGTTCTCTGTTACATTCACTCATGATGGACAACCAAAAAGAGGTAAATAAAGAGGCTTAATAAAGAATGACACAATTCACTCTA
Source organism: Kryptolebias marmoratus (assembly GCF_001649575.2). Lineage (NCBI taxonomy): Eukaryota > Metazoa > Chordata > Actinopteri > Cyprinodontiformes > Rivulidae > Kryptolebias > Kryptolebias marmoratus. The sequence continues at coordinate 18,823,292 of NC_051453.1, read as the reverse complement.
TGACACATCAGGCAGTCTGTCTGAGGCAAAACAGTTTCTAACGTGATCAGCAGGGACATTAAGTTATCATTAGATAGAGCATAATACTTGGGCAATAAAACAATCCAAAGCAATGCCGGCCTTACTTTTGCAGAAAAGTAAACAGTGTGCTGAGGCTAACGCCGGTATCTCACTGGATTGTAATTGTCGGCGGCAAATTCAAAACGGCATTCCTGAGGGGGTTCCTAAAATGTCTCAAAAAACACCTTGTCGTGGCCGAGCGGGTAGCAGGACCTCGCTCTTGTACCGCAAAAAAACAAAAAACAAAAAACAAAAACGTTTTAAGCATGTCCGGGAAATTCGTGAAACAAACGTTCTCTGAAAATAGCCGGAGCTGTCGAGGACGTCTGGAACCCATCTCGAAACTGTCGCGATTTAGTTTCCGCGATTCAGAAAGCGAGACGACTTTGGGAGGGTTCGGTGACCTGTGAAACCGAACCCTGACAGACTGAAGACAAATAAAAATAAAGAAACCAAAAGAGTAAACTGCAATCAAATTGAGACGTAATTAAAGAACTGTGTGACTGCATTGCTACAAACAGAATCTGTGCATCATTTGCAGGAATGTTTATTTGAAGTTACATGGACAAATGTGTCATAATTACCAATTCAGTGAGATTTAAAGTTAAAATTTTAGTATTTCCTTGCAATTTTGCATCACCACAGTAACATACGGGACTCAGTTCCTGGATGTATCGCTCCTCTTTACTGCCTTAGTTTACAGCAAAGTCGAAGGGAGGAACATGTTTTTGTTTATTTAAAATGGGGCCCAAGATTGTTCGTTTCTCATTATACACTCAAGGTGACTAAAATTTCAGACTGGGCTTATGTTTCCTGACACATTCAGGGGGGCGGAATTTCCTTCTTTTCCATATAAGAGGTAATAAAATAAAAAAAATCGTCGTCATAATTCCCAGTAATCTCACACTGTTGGCTTTGAATCCCTGGTCGAACTCGTTTCTGTGCTGCTGAAATCCAAGTCCCCACAAAAAAGCACATCCTTTGCAGCTTTCCCACTGGCCCAACTAACATTCTTCACATACTTGCACAAAGATTTCTGGGAACTTGAGTTTCTCGGCCCTGGCCTTCCAACGCTCCACGCTCAGATCAAGTGGAACGCACACATTAATGGACGATTTGAAGCGTGTGTGGCCATTAAGAAGCACGCCTCTGGTCTTCAGGAGGCGCCTTCGCAACGAAAGGAATACGGGGAGCTGGGAAACAATGGCTGTCTGTTGAGGATTGTCAGACAGGAATGCTGCAGGTCACTGAAAGCCACCAACCTAAGGGCTCAGGGAGAAGTTGAAACGACTGAGCTCTGAGGACAGGCAGTAACTTCTGTCCTCCCATGAAGACGGGTCAGATGAGTGAACCTGGGTGAGCACACAGACAGGGTTAATTGAGGCTGCAGGGGTCTGGTGACACCAAACTCCTCTGAAACACAACAATCCGGAAAGACTAAGCTGCTGCCTTGCTCCTTGTCACAACACTGTCAGAGGGGCAGATCTGAAACACTGTTACCAGCAGCACGGTGGGTGGATGCGGGCTTTTGTTGGGTTTGGGAGCCTCTTGGAGGGCTGGAGAGGCCACAAAATCCTGCAAAATCTCAGCTGACCCAGCGTTTCCTGCTCCTTCAGTTGCTGGTATGAAAGTAAAGCCAGACAGATTTCTGCCCGGGGTTTCAAACATTTCAAAAGCCTCACACTTTGCCCTCGTTTTCTGCAGTGGTCGCCCCTTCCCGTCTTCATCTCCTCTGCTCAGAAGTTGCTCTGAGCCAACTACTTGAATTAACACGAGTTTGTGTGATCCCCGCCGACCCGTGTTCCTCCAGCCTACCTGTCTCTGGGGTCAATCCACGACGTCTGCCGGGTGTTGTGGTCGATGAAGAAGACTCTCCCATCGAAGTCCCGGGCTTCCTCCCAGCCCGCGGGCAGCGGCAGCTCGGAGCTCTCCCTCCGCTTACAGCCGCTCACCCACGGCATAGCGTCGAGACGGCGAGAGGGCTGAAGCCCCCTCTCGGTCCTGCTTTTTATCCCTCCCACCCCCTACCCCAGGAAAAAAAAGCCCTCGCTCTTCACTGCATTACTACCAGCTCAGACGGGGCGAACTGGGGGAAAGAGACCGTAAAACACTCCGCCGGAGGACCATCCACTTCTCCTTCAAGCCACCCCTCGGAGCTCCGCGGCGGCGCTCTCACGGTCCTCCATGTTCGCCTCCTCCACCATATTTCATTCCTCCGTGTCCATATTCGGGGGCGGATTTACATAAAACGTACGACTGAGGGAGCTGCTCCGTCCAATGGGGAAACTTCGGGACTACTCTTTGGTGTAAAACTAATTCACACTGTTTCCGACGCGGCACCAGGCTTCACAAACCCCAATGCAAAAGAAAAAAACAAACAAAAAAAACAAGATAAACAAACGAAGGCAAAGTTTTTTGTTGTTGTTGTTTGGCTTTCAGACATCCACCTTTTCTCTCTTTTTTTGATTCGCGGAAGACAACTCCGTGTTAGTTCGACGAAATGATGTTTTTCGTCGGGAAATGAAGTTGGGACATGTCTAAAAGGTTGAATTAAAACGCGTCAAAACTTTTCATTTTAATCCAGGGCCGCCTCCCCCTGGGTTAGGTGAACGCGGGTGGATCTCAGTGGTGCAACAGCGACCCCTTGTGTCCCCCGGGGATATGGCAGCATTTCACCAGCTCGCTGTTCCTGATGTACGGAAGCCCATTTGCGCAAAATAACAAACATAATCGTCAAAGTTGCCAATGTTATTGATATGACTTTCAGACTCATAATTATGACTTTGTATCTCTTTAATATGACTTTATATCTCATAAGTATGGTTTTGAATGTCACATTTAGAAATATATCTCGTAATTATGACTTTCAAACTCATACATGTGATTCTGTATTGCAGAAATATGACTATGAAGCTTATATTTAAGGTTTTGTATCTCGATTTTGTATAAATTGTGTCATTATAATGACTACAAATGACTACAAAGTCATTTTATGACTTTCAAACAAATAATAATGAGTTTCAAAGTCAAAACTGTAAATATGTATATCATAAATATGACATTGAAACAAGGAAAACCTGTCTTGAGTCAAAATCTACCAAAATGTCAACATTTTCTTGTAGTTTGTGCTTAAAATGAGGAAAGTAGACAAGGGAAGGACCAAAGAACAGACCTAAAAAAAAACATTTAGTATTTTTGTGATTGTTATGGTGCATGTATTGAATGTACAAGTGAACACTTTTGGATGCCTAACACCATCCATCATCCATCCATTCAGTTTTTTTACCCCTTTGTTCTTGTGCAGGGTGATGAGGAGCTGATAAAATTTGCAGTGATCTTTCAACAAGAGGCAGGGTACATCCTGGTCGCCAGTCAATCACTCATTCACTCTTAGTGACAATTTATAGTAGCAAATCAACATAACATGCATGTGTTTTCCACTGTGGGAGGAAAGCAGAGTACTCAGAGAAAACACATCCATTCACAGGGAGAACATGCAAACTCCACACAGAAAGGCCCCAGCTGGGAGTTAAACCTGTGACATTCTTGCTGCAAGACAACAGTGCTAACCAACTTTTTCGCTGTTCACGCATAACACCCCCTAAAAGACTTGAGAGAAGTCCTGGGTCCATATCCCGGATGAGCCCCCAAATATGTTATGGTCCATGCATCAAACGTGGCTCAAAGGTCATAACAAATTCAGGCAACTGCAACGGTTTTAAATACGTTTAATGAAAATAATACTCACAACCCCCCAAAAAAATAAATGATCTGGGAGCCCTAAAATAAACAAAAGAGGCAGAAAGCCCTGAACCAGCCACGCAATTGACTGTTGGACTCGGGCTGCTTCCCTAAATTTATAAATCCAAAACGAAAGCTAAATAACCACAACCAAAAAAATAAAAACAAAAAAACAGGACTGCTTGTAACTTTGGTAGAAAGGTTGTCATAGTGGTAGGAGGACAGTGCTTATTCTGCCTGGCCTAAGCTCTGGAAAGGGAGAAAAAAATTGTAAAACAGACAAGTCATTCATAAATTGACACATAAATTTGTGTAACAGCGACAATCAGACAAGGACACAGATTGTTCTTGCCTGTCAGCCCTAACCCTAAATCCATTTTAAGTCGGTTCTTAGCTAACTTGTTTATGTGTCGATAGAAAAACAAAATCAAGCCAGTGCTTCAGCATTTTCTGTATACAAACACAACAACATCAATATATTTAATCAACAGGATAGGTGGACATTTTTACATCAGATGGGATCTAGATAAGGTTTGCTATGAACCTGGTCAGGACCATCACAGAATCATGACGAGGGACGGGCAAATGTCAAAAGTTTTGATTTTAGTTAAATAAAGAATAAATTACATGTATATTCCACTGAATTAACAATATAAAGCTCAGGGCCAAAACCCAATTTCACATAGGTCCAAAACAAATATGTCATCTGACTTGAATGTAAGATAACATCTGTGGTAAAAAGAGAACTAAAGAATGGAATCTCCTTACAAAAGTAGCTAAAAAAATTTTTTAAGTAAGTAAACCCTTCAGTCTCAATAGAAGTAAGTCATGTAAGTTTTTATGAGTGCTCAGCCTGCACTGACGTGGAGTTGAATATTTGCCATCCAAGAGGTTTGTCGGCCTCATGTGAATGACTCAAGGAACTGCACCAACGACACCCATTTCCTCCGTTTTCTGCACATTTCTGTTGCAGAAACAAAAATTTGGCTTGACGTGAAACACACGAAGAACAAATCAGGAAGGGGATTTCTGCTCTCTTTTTCACCTGAGACACAGAGGGGGAGAATTTCCGCTGAAGTTGTGCTTCTCACACAGCGAGAAAACAAACACAAGCCTCCTTTTTGATTCTGTCACGTTTTCTGCGAGTCTTTGTCAGGACATCAGAGCCTTCAGCTCCGCTGACAATGGTTTTATCTTGTGCCTTTTTTTTTTTGTTGTCGTTGTTGTTTGTGGTTCGAACGGCTTTTGGTCTGTTTAAGAATGGGAAACATTTTCTCACATCTCAGCTTTGATCTCTAGCCTCCTACAGTCGTTTCCCACAGGCTCTGCAGTGTTCGTAAGACAGCAGACAATAAGCTGCTCTGTTGTTTCACAATCAGTCACATGCAGGAAAGAGCCTGACTGTGATCGCCCGAACTGATGAATGTGATCAAATATCCTTTGATATTATTAAATCTCATTGTCTTTGTCCTGATTTTATTCTTCTTGTAGAGATAAGGTTTTTTGTTGTAATTATATGGATGTTTTACATCTGGATCCAGTTCCTTTGCTCGTTTAGTGACAAATAGCTGATTTGTTTTGTTTATGCTCTAACATCACCAGAGATGAAAAGATATACATCTGGGTGGCAACTTTTCCTGTGTGAAATGAATACATTTCCTGTCTCTATTTAATGGCATCTCGTGTGGCTTGCAGTTTTGGGAAACTGTTTGACAATGGCCATCTCTGCCTCTACCCCTGCTGCCCATTGCCACGGCAGCGGGAGCAGAGGGATCACGAAGGGGAGGGCCGAACTGGACCTCTCTCCTTTCTGCCACAGAGGATGTGTGCTCCTCTGGGAGGGAGCTGCTTGTGAAACGAGCCCCTTGAATCCAAGCAGTCCAGCTCTAATCACCAATCGACACTTCGCCCGGACACCGAGAGCCCTCTTCCACCCACAGGCGGAGAAGGCGAACCCTCGTGGCTCTTTCAAAGCGTGGAGGCCGGCGAGTGAAGCATGGGCACGTCCGCCTGCGCCCTGGAGCTGCTGGGGATGCTGGTCTACATCGGGGCATGGCTGTGCGCCCTAGCCACCACCATCTTACCGCAGTGGCTGACCAAGTCCACCGCTCTGCTGCCTGTGGAGAGCTACGACCTGGGCCTGTGGGAGACCTGCGTGGTCCAGGACATTGGAGGCATGGAGTGTAGGTCTTACGACAGCCTGCTGGGCCTCTCCAGTCATCTCAAGCTGGCTCGCATCTTCATGTGTACCTCGCTGGCCGTAGGCATGCTGGGAATCCTTGTGGCCACACCTGGGCTGTCCCTGATCCACAGCTGCAGCGACTGCGGCGGCTCCCAAACCAAGAGGACTCTAACCATCGCAGGGGGGGGTCTGGGGATGATTTCTGGAGTGCTGTGTCTGATCCCCGTCTGCTACACAGCCCATTTAGCAGTGACTCATTTCTTTGATGAGAAAGTACCGGACGTGGTGCCTCGCTGGGAGTTTGGAGACGCATTGTTCTGCGGCTGGGTGGCGGGGTTCCTCCTCATCGTGGCCGGGCTGATCATGGTCACCTCCTGCACGTGCTTACAGGTGGAGCCTCAGCCCGTCCCGCAGAGGAGGTACCAGGCGAAGAGCACAGACGGCAACCTCAGAAAACGCTTTGAGTACGTTTAACCAGGGCGCACGCCTCTGGAGCCGCACTTCAAACTGCTCTGCACCAATAATGGAAATGATTGTTTTATGATCAAATGCAAGATAATGTATAACAGTTTATAAGAAAAAACAAAAAACTTACAATCAGACATTACATGTCCAGACAACCTGCTATGATAAGTAGACAGAGTTTTTCTTAATATAGAAGGTATAAAACACTGATTTTTCACTGAAACCAAAAATGAAAACTATATTTCGTTACGCTTGCTGTGATTGTACATTGTTCTGAAAGCTAAGTGTTGCTCCTTGATGAATTTTTTCTGTGCCTTATTTGTTTTGCTTGTTTGAGAATGGGGTGGAGCGATAATGTTTTCTTTTTTTTTTTTTTTGCCTGTGCCAAAGCGTGTTTGGCTGTCTGTTAGCAAAATATCCCATGAAGCACTGGATACATACAATCAGGAAGTAATCACTGGATGAACATCTACAACTGGCTAACCTTTAGAGTCAAAAGATGCCACAGCTAGACAACCTTAGCAAACACAAAAAGAGCCACGTGGTTATCAGTTTCACAGTTATTTAGCTGAAATTTGGAATGGTCGTAGCTGAGAGTCATATTTTAGTCCTACTCTGAGCGCTAGCTGACTGCAAAATATTTCTGCTTAAAACTGTTGGTGTCACCCTGTTTCTCTGTTATTAAAATATCTCACGAACCACTGATTTGAATGAAACTCTCAGAAAGTAATCATTGGATTACAACTGGTCTACAACTGGTTAACTTTTGCGGTCAAATCAATTCAAGATGGCCGCCACTGCCAGCTGACACAAACATGACAACGACTGATTCAGTTTTACAGATACTGAGCTAAAAGTCGGTGTTGTCGTAGCTGACTGTCATCCACAACACTTACTGTGTGCAATGCACGTTGTGCCACGTCTTTGCTTAAAACTTTGGCAACAAAGCTGGTGTCATATCTGTCTGTCTGTTAGCAAAATATCTCATGAACTACTAGACAGATTTTAATAAAACTCTCAGACAGTATTCCCTGGATATGCAACTACAGCTGATTAATTTTTGGAGTAAATCCATTTCAGATGGTGGACGATATGCATTCTTTCAAGAAATGCTCGTCTTTTAATAAGCTGTTGTTCAGCCTTTTCTGATTATTCACTTAAGGCGTCTATTTTATCTCAATAAATAGGTAATTGTCCCGTTCTGATACATAGTTTTTAATAAAATCAGCTGAATATCTTGTATTTTTTTTACATTTATGTTGGGAAAATGATCAGTATTTGATTTGTCCTCAGTTACATCAGAGGTTAATTTAATACATGGGCACTCATTTCCTTGTTCACCTTCAGACGGCTGTCTGAGGGGGGTCAGGGACTAAATAAAACCCCTGTCTTGGTTTGTCAGGTGTGTCTGCGGCGGTGGAAACACAGCTTGAGTCTAATTCCATCAGATTTCCCGGTCACTCGCTGAGCTAAGCTGTGTTTAATGAATGCTTTAATGGTCGGCGTGTACTGAGAAGAATGCAGCACAAGTTGACATAATTACACAAATTTGTGCGAGGTCAGAGTGTGTCACCTGCTCTCTGGTCTCCGGGACAGTCTGTGTCGTTTCCAGGCACACAGGTACAGTGAAGGTAATGTGTTATTGCATGGCAGGAGGATGATTTACCAACCTTCACACTGCATCAGTAGGGCTTTCTGAGGACTCGGCTCCTACAGAATCAAGTTAATAAGCCATAATGATGCTGTCCCAGAAGCACGTCTCCTGAGGGGCCTGAGGCATGCCAGACTTCACTCCTGAGTGGCCAGCAGTGGCTCCGTGGGCCCTTCGAGAGCCACGGGAGCGTAGATCGAGAGGCCCCGTGGTAACGTCTGACGCCACACAGGCTTTCAGGACAGGGAGGGCTTCTTGTCTCGCTGAAGGAAAAAAATAAATAAATAAAACTGAGACGATTCTTTGTGTTGATCGTTACAACAAACAGGAAATGACATATCTTCTTCATAACAAATTATGATCAAACTCATCTGAGTGCGAACAAACAAACAAACCTACTCTGGGGGAGGGTTGATAAGCAAACAGTGTGTTTATGCTGCTAAAACGTCACCAAATGGTTTATGAACTGTGGAAATGACAGTGCAGATGGAGATAAAGATAATCAGAGACTCTGTTAAACTTTGACAACTGGCCCAAAGTTCTCTGGCAGTAATAAAGTAAAGGGACGGTTCAGAGTTTTGGAGGTGGGGTTGTATGAAAAGGTTATGAGCAACTACTATCATACCTGTTGCAGATAGCTCTTTGAACGACCTCAGTTTGGAGAAAGAGTTTAAGCCTGAGCAGAGTCAAGACCAAAATGGATTTGTACCATGTTAAAACACCAATCGTATAATTTTTTTTCTTAGCAGTTCTTGTATTTACTATTTTAGAAACTTTTATATCAATATGAATTTTGTATTATACGGGTATTCACAAAGAATTTAATGGTTATCAAACTGCAAAAGTTGCAGCAGCAGTTGTTTGAAGCACTTTTGATGCAGCCCCAGGCACACCTGCCAGGAATACCATAATATCTTTATGGTATAACCATGTAATGCAACATAACAGCATTCGCATTAGCTGCTGTGAAATACTTTTGATTTAGGTTGTTTTAAGACGGCAACAATGCACTTTGGTCTTGAACTAGCTGTTAGCTTAATCAAACCAGAATGGAACTCTTGTTTTTTTTTTTTTTTTCCAAATTCAGGTTGTTCAAAGAGTTACCTACAACAGGTAAGATATTAATCGTTCATGAACCTTCCACAAAATCCCACTTTAAAAGATCCGAACTATCGCTTTGAGATGTTATAGGTCTTGAAATGACATTTATCAGTGTCACACCGCTCCCACTTGTGACCTGATTGTTAAAATATGGGGAGTTTCCTTTAAAAAAAAAAGCTCACCTCTGATTTCTGCTGACTGTCACACATCTGAAACATCAGCTGCACAACCTTTAACATTGCTTTAACAAACTGAGCTATAATTTGGTGTGGTAGTAGCTGAGAATCACTCCAACCCATACTTTGAGTGTTACATATTGCAGAACGTTTAGGCTTAAAACCTTGCCAGTCTCTGTTGTATTTGCATTTTGCACAATGCATTCTTTCAAGGAATGCGAGTGCTAATGCTAAGCGATTTTGTTTACGAGTCTGAGCATTTACCACCTGAGTGCTTCTGCTGCGGTCACCACTGCTCTACCATCCATCACTCCTGAGACGTGCTCACCTGAAGTGAAGAGGGTCTTCTGTTCTTCATCAGCTAGCTACTGTGTGTGTGTGTGTGTGTGTGTGTGCTTTCCCTGGCAACAAACGCAATCCAGCCCCCTCTCCAAACTCTCACATGCCTGCTCTCGTCAGCCTCCTACACAGGTCGTATGAGCTGGGCCCCAAGTCAACCTGACTGTCTAATCCCCACCCTCCCCACACACACACACACACACACACACACACAGCTCGGCGGGTTCATCCCCTCCCACCCCCGGTTCTGTGTGGTGAGAGCTCAGATCAGTCATCACAGACCCAGGGAGGCTCAGGCAGATTTCTGCTGACAGCACTTCTTGATAACGCTGCGAAAATAAAGTTTGTTACGACACCAGTGGATAACAATCAGTCCATGACCTTCAGTCCAACTTTCAGCTTTAATGAGACACGTGAACTCGTGAAACACTCATATAAAAAGCTTGTTGACAGGACAGGTCATGTGTGAGTTCTATTTGCATCCAACTGAAATATTGCCAAAGATATTACGATTTTGATATGATGAAGCCCATTCTTTGTATCAGCTTGATTCGGTTGTTTGATCCTCTCAGTTCTACACACAAACATAGTATTTACAGCACAAATGCGAACCTGAACCACACTCTGTAAGTAAATTTGTTGTGATGAGGGTAAAATAAGGGCTCACCTGAGCCCTATGGGAAGTTTCTGTGAGTCGAGTTACAACTGATAGTTCAAAACTATGGTGAAACAACACCTGACGTGACACATGTAAACTGAAAAAAAACCCCCCACAAATTAAAGGTTACTATGTATCCTGGCAACGGATATACAGCACTGATACCAGGTGGACATTTTGTCTCTGGAGTTTCAGAGTCATCAAGGACTTTTCTCAATTCAACCTGAACAGTTTGGAGTTGCTCAGTTTTATTTTTGTTTGTTTTGTTTTTTTTTTTTTTTGGCAAGTTGAACTCAAATGCAAATCACTCTTCCTCCCCTCCCTCCTAAGTGGTCATTAGGGTCCACAAGAGAGATAAAGACAAGGGGTTATGGTGGAATGGAGTTCTGGGACATAAAGCTGTTATTCTGGATGATGTTCTCGTCAGAAAAATTTGAACGTTCAATGAAAAGTTCTGATAATAAATCTGCTTAAATCAGGTGCTTTTGTTCCCAGTCTTTTAGCTGTGTATCATGAGGTTTCTTCACAGTGATATGCAGGATTATCCACCCCCTGGCCGTCTTCTTTGGACAATTGAGAGGTCTTTGTCGGTGTTGTTGCAATCCAGGGGCCATTGAGCGGGTCCCTGGGTTCCTCCAGGGCATGCCACACATACCGGTAGCAGAGGAAGAGGACGCCACTTATGAGCATCAGGATGGAGGCAAAGAGACCCATACCAATGGCCGAACCAACCCTCTGGCTCACAGGAGCGGCAGGGAGGTGGAACTCCAGCGGAAAGGCTATGGTTCTGTTGTTCAGAACAGAGGTCACGTTCCACACCAGAGGAACCAACAGGAACATGGCTGTAAGCAGGTAAAGAACCGCCGCCGTCACAAAAACCATCCTGATGTTCCTACGGTCTTCCACTGAGAAGTAGGCCATCCTCATGGCCACCGCAGCGCAGATGTTCCCCACCAGGCCAGAGATCACCGCCACTACCATGAGAACCTGAGCTGCCGGGATCTCCACTGGAACGAAGGGGTCCGAGATCCTGAGGCTCCGGCAGTTCTCGGCTCCGGGCAGGACGTGGCTGTAGAAGCACGCCCTCCAGATGCCCACCCAGGCCTCACCTGAGGTGATGACGGAGAGGTCAGCCACGTGCCACAGCCGCCACTCGTTGTTGCCAGCTGTGGTCATGGTGAGGATCCACGCCAGGACGCCGGCTATTAGCCCCACGAACTGCCAGTGGGCTGTGTGGGCCAGGTAAATCATCCCTGTCCCGTGTGACCGGTGCCACTCAGAAAGTCAGCGGGCTACGGGGCGCCATCACTCCTGCTGGAAACACAGGAAAATGCACTTTTAGTTGAAGGTTTTCTCAGCTATAACCTGCGCGGCAGCTTGTTTCAGCCCATATTTAAAGGGCATTTCATATTTTCTCAGCTGCTCTCCTAATTGAGTTGCTATATTTAGCTGCAGAGGTTTTAAACGAACTTCTACCTCATCCACAGCACCGCGGGCTGCAGGTTCTCATGTGAAACTCAAAAAGAAAAAAAAAGGAGAGAAAAATCACCTTATAAATGTCTTTGCATTAACCATAAAACTTCCTCTAAGGACCTTTCACTATAGCTGACGCATAAAGTGCTTCATTTAATTTGTATTTAACTAAAAGAGGGAAAAAGAAGATATGGTCTGAAGAAATAAGACAACAGCTGGCAGAACAACACGGACTCAGGATTGCTTTGTCAAACCTTTACTAACCCTGCTTGGGTAAACCCCCCTGAGGTTTTATAGCCTGAATGTTTAAAAAACGTCAAAAAAAAGGTGCTTGTCTAGAATAACATGTAAATATGGTTTGCGCCTCCATTTACAGAGTACAATCTGTTCAGGCAACACTGGAGTTAATGATTGTTCCTGTAAATCTATGAAGATTCAACAGCAAAACACGGATGGAAGTCCGTGAAGTTTCCTGCATTTACTCACCATCACACCCGTTTTCAGTACCCTTCCACAGATGCTGTATTCGTACGAAGCGATTCCCTGCCACCACCAACCGCCCTCCGAGCAACTCTCCACATGTCACTTCAGCTCTGCGCCCAAACACACCTGGAAGTCTTAACAGGGCTCCATGTTCTGCCAGGCTATCAGCGGAGAACAGGGTGTGGCGAAGTTAATGGTTGACTCTGGAGAAGAAATTATTTCAAGTCCTCTCTGGGATGTCAGCACTCTTCGTTGCTCTTGGTGTCATCTTTGATCAGGATGTGTCTTTTGACCCCTACATTAGAAATATTACCAGGTCTGCTTTCCTCCACCTTCAAAATATCACTAAATTAGAAACATCTTGTCTCAAAATGAAGCAGAAAAGCTGCTCCGTGCATTTATCACGTCTAGGCTGGACTACTGTAATTCTTTATTATCTGTGTGTCCAAAAGCGTATTTAAAGTCTTTAGCTGATCCAAAATGCTGCTGCCAGAGTTCTGATTCAAGTTAGGAGAAGAGATCAGATTTTTCCAGTTTTAGCTTCTCTCCATTGGCTCCCTGTCTAATTCAGAATAGATTTTAAAATCTTACTTCTTACATACAAAGCTCTCAACAACCAAGCTCCATCTCATATTAGAGATCTTATTGTTTCATATTTCCCTAACAGAGCTCTTCACTCTCAGCCTGCAGGTTTACTTGGAGAGCAGGAGGCAGAGCTTTCAGTCATCAGGCTCCTGTCTTGTTGAACCAACTTCCAGTTTCTGTCTGTGTTTCTTTTTGATAAATCCTATATTAAGGGTTGGCTTAGGTTTCCTGAGCTCTCCCTTATTTATGCTGCTTTAGGATCAGACTGCTGGAGGACAAACTGACCACATTTGATTCTGTCTTTAATCTCTCTACTGTAATTATTTCTATCATTAACATGTTTTTCTTTGTCTTTCTTCCAATAGAAACTCCACCTGGACCCATCATGTCTGTATCTCTTTCCTTTCCTCTCTAACCCCAGCAGATGGCCACCCATCCTGGTTGTGGTTCTGGTTCTGCTGGAGGTTTCTTCCTGTTAAAAGGGAGTTTTTCCTTTCCACTGTCACCAATGACTTGTTTCTTCTTTTGTACAGTGCCTTGAGATGACTTCTGTTGTCATGAGCTATACAAGTATTTGACATGGCAGATTCCAGCTGATGAAGTGTGTGGAACCATAAACACCTTCAGCTAGTCTGACTTCACCTTTCAAGTCTGAGCGCTTTAATATTTAATTAGTCTAACTGGTTTGAAATGATTGTTTCATGTTTTTTGTTGCAAGAAGATCAACCAAATTTAATGCTCAAATCAACAGTAACAACAGCGGTTAACTGTGCATTCAATGTTTTCACCGTGTAAAACAGAACATAGTGACGTCATGTAATGATACAGTACCAGTGGTAATAAGCTGGACATTCACTCATTCATTCAGCTGAACTTCACACTCCTACATGTTCAGCTTTTGTTTGTCACTGAAGTCTGTTCTCAGAAGGAATGTCAGGATCGCCACAAAATGTAAAAATACCATAAATTAACATGTTAATGGAACTGAAGTTGAATTTACTGAAATATTTGAATTCTAAAGATCATGTGATAAAATTAAACATGATAAATACTCATACAGCAAATAACACATCAGGTAGCATGGCTGCTCAGATCCGTTGATGACAAAAATACTGTCCCCCTTTTTTGTAGATTCGAAAGTCTATAATAAATTACTAAAAAAAACAAAACAACAGACAAAGTAAAAATGGCATTCAGGATGTTTTAGATGTAGTTGCTGGATGATGCAAGAAAAAGCAGCATCTATCAGAAAGGGAGTTGCTGAGAAGTTGCATCAGTCCAAATGGTGGCAAAGGAGTAGCATCCTCCTCCATCGCAGTCTGGTACAGGAAATAGGAAGTACAGGAACAAAAAAAAAAAAGAAAGAAAACACTAGTTCTTGTTTGCAACAGGGTATTTTCTCCAGGTTCTGATCTTTGTCTCCCTCTGCTGGCCATGACGGTGACATGCACCACATTTGGGCAGACTCTGTTCAGGGTTTGTTGTGGTTTCTGACCAAGCAGCATCCAGCCCTTTCACAGAGCCAGCCTCTGCTCTAAAGGCAGGCTGTCCGTCAGACATTTCAGCTGCTCCTCGCCCAGTTTGATTTTGTCCTCGAGCTTGCGTTGCTCGATGATGAGCGCAGACTTCATCTTCACAAAGTGTTCATAGTCCGCGAGGCTGTCCTCTGGCAGGTAGTTAGACAAGATGTCATAAACTACCTGCTCTCGACGGTCCAGGTTCTCCTTCAGCTCCTTTGCATCTTCGTGCTGTCGAATCAGCAGCTTCCTCTTCTCGACCAACGTACGCTGAAGGGAGAAATTTAAAGAAGACTTTCAAAAAGATGCACAACAGAACGATTTTAACGACCTTTAACATTTCAAAGATTGACTCACTCTCTCCTCAGGAGTAGCATCCTCCTCCAGGCTGTTGAGGGCGTTCTCCACTCTGGCCAGGCGACCCGAGAGCGACAGCAGCAGGCTCACCACCTTGTCCAGGTCTCCGACAAACATCCGGAACTTCTCCAGCTCGTTGGGTTTGCAGACCTGCTGGACTCGGACCTCCACCTCGTTTCCCAGAGCGTTGTTGTCCAGCACGTCCTCCAGAAGACTCTCCTTAGCTTCTCGCAACACCTGAAGCTTCTTACTGAGGCTGTCGATCAGCTCTTGCTGCATGAAACGAAACGTGCAGAACCAAAATGAAACTGAGACCTTTATTACAAATTATTGCTACAAACAGGAAGAAGGAAATGGTTTTTGCTACCTTTTTGTTGGCCAAATCAATGTCCAGTTCATCTTCAGAGTCTTCCTCCTTGTTCTGATCCTGCATGTCTTTCATTTTGATAAGAAGCTCAGCTTTGGGAGCTGAAATGCTGTAATATGTAGAACTGGTCACCATGGCAACAGCTACCGCCATACTGTCCTCCTTTTCTCTGGAGTGAAAGAAAACTTGTTGAACTTTCTCACACAATCAAACAAAACTAAAACACCAACTCAGTGTTTTTAAGGTCAGAATTACTCAAAGTAATACTGAGAGTGATCACAGGCCTTCATGTCAGAAAAACACACAAATCTGAAGTCCAAATGTGATACCAGCACAAGAATTGCATTACACAGCTTTGTCTTAAAGACGTCCAGGTTCTCTCTAAAAGCTGTATACAGGACGTTAAAAAGACTTAAAACAGGAAAAACTACATCCTGATACAGGAGCGTTTTCTTTTACTGAATATTTAAAGTAGTATCTCACTGTTGGGGTCCAGTTGGAGACAAAGTTTCACTTGGAATAGCGCTGAATGACATGTTTGTACAAACTCCCAGCCAAGCTTGGTCCACAATTTGCCAGGAGTTCACAAACGTATCAGCAACAACAAAAACGCTCCAGCTGAACTAAACTGAGACACCTGTGATGACTCTCTAGCACATTTTTCGAACATGTTCACAGTTCCAGCGACACGAGAGCGAAGCTCTGCGACTCATGAGAGCAACCTTTTCTCCAGATGAAAACAAGACAACAACTGCATATAAATTAAAGCACGAGGACTCCAACGTTGACAAAAGGTACTGAGATTTTTGTTAAAAGCAAGATGAAAAATAATATTTTTAATTCAGTTATTCATTCTGTATTACTATCATTGTTATTTTTAGTAGTAGTTTTTGCATAATTGGTACTACATCTTTCACAGAGTTTAATAAAGCATACTATCATCATACTAGTTCTTAGAAACAATAAATCTCTTGTCCAGAGGTGACAGATTTACTCTCAGTCATTTTGGTTGTGTACTTTTCCTTTATGGCAAAAAAAAATTATGGCCAGGTTAAAAAAAAAAGAAATAAAAAGTGTTTTATATTAGATTTAAATCCGTTTCTGTGTTTAGATTACTAAAACTAAGACTAAAACTAAAGTATACTTTAGTCAAAAGACTCAAATAACACTGCTCTGCAGAGTGTATGCATCAGTAAAAGTAGAGAAGATTTTGAAGTTAAACCAGTAAAAGAAGTCCTCTTCCACTGCAGAATGGACTCCATTTATGAGTGCCCTTACTGAACGGTACATTGATGACCCTTCTTTTTGACTCGAGTGGAGGCTGTGTGAGGCTCACCTGTCCTCTGCAGGCCGGGAGTTTGTCTGCAACTTTCTGCGCTGATGAGCTCCTTCCAGCAGCTGCTCCCCTTGGGGAAAGATTCCCTCCATCAAGTCCATTGTGGTCTTCATCTTGCTCTGATCCAGAATATCAGCCAGTGATTTATCCTTCCCCATGATGTCGCGTGCCAGCTCCTCTCTCTTCTGGTCC
Source organism: Kryptolebias marmoratus (assembly GCF_001649575.2). Classification (NCBI taxonomy): domain Eukaryota; kingdom Metazoa; phylum Chordata; class Actinopteri; order Cyprinodontiformes; family Rivulidae; genus Kryptolebias; species Kryptolebias marmoratus. The sequence continues at coordinate 18,806,609 of NC_051453.1, read as the reverse complement.
TCCTGCTCAGTCAGGCCTGTGGTTTCTCGCTTTCTGATGGGCTCATCTGTGGTCTGCAGCGGCTGCTGGCTGTTAGACGCCGACTGATCCCCCACTGTGGTCATGTATACGTCTCTCTGCTGCATCTGAGAACCTGCAGTATAGTCGGGCTCCTTCTGACGGGTGAAGGCACAGAAGACAGAGTCCTGTCCCAGAGCTCCCAGGCTGCTGAGCCTGGCCAAATCAGGCCCCTCAGATTCAATGAGTGGGAAGTCACTTTGCTGCAAAAATGGCGAACTCTCCTTTTCCACACTTCCCTCGGAGCGTACGATCCTGATGGGCACTTTTCTCACTGTAGTATTCTGGTTTTCAATGATTTGTTCCATCCTGAAACGTGAGAAACAGAGAAAATCTCATAAAAAGACATTCAAAGAGGACGTGTTTCTTGTTGCTGATTCAAAGTTTCACTGCATGATGGCAGCTGGAATTTTTTCCATACCCAGTGAGCTGGAATATCTAAGACAAGCAGACTCCTCCCTCTCCTTTGGTTTCAGCTGACTAATAATCCTTTTCCACAGCCCTAAGGTCACTACAGAATATACTGATTTGTTTGGAATTAAGAAAATAAACTAACAGCTTTTAGGAAAGTTATGCCCAAACTGATGACACTCACATGTTGATTCTACTGACTTTTTTTCCTCTATGTAGCATTAAAACACAGGAGCTCCTCAAACTGGGCTGCTACAAGATGCAGCAACACTATGGCCGTTTAGGATAAATCTAACAGATATGTTACCTGTATGATTCTTCATTGTGAAGAGAGACTGGAGGCTTGTCGCTGAGTCTCTGTGGAGAAAACTGTGGAGAGGGAGAGCGCTGCCCCTCCATGCTGTAATGCCCTGAAGGTCTGTAGGAGGAAGCTGGCGGAGAGGGGCCAGGCTGAGGATTGGATGTTGATGGATGATGTACTGTCCCTTGTCCTTTGTTCACAAGTCCTTTGCCCTGCTCAGGATCGCCCTTTGCAGAGTAGATGGGATAAAAAGCGGAGTTCGGTTCGAAGTTTGCAGAGCGGTGGGTAAAGGCGTCGCTCGGGGAGCTGGTGAAGGACTCGTGGGAGTTGACGTCTTGGCTTCTGGTAGGGGGAGGCTTCTCCAGCGCAGAGGCCTTCCTCCTCTGCCCAGACGACAGCGGCTCTGCGTGGCTGTGGTCACCAGGCTCGGGGAGACTGTGAGAAATAGATTTGTGGTTCACGGTAGCAGCAGCAGCTCCCTGTCTGCAGTCAGGATTGGCTCCTGTCCTGGGTGGAGCTGAGTAATTTTCAATCTCTGCTGGCTTTTCTGCCACTTTGCAGTCATCTAAACCACTGTCAGTGAACCTGTGGAATACAACAATAAGCTTTTAATTACACAGCCAGGCAGCATAGACTATCATCTACGTCTCATTCAAATAATACAGTGGCAGAGGCCTCGTTCATCCCTCCAGCACTCCAGCAGCCACTATGATTATGCCACCATGACAACACAAACGTCTCCTTCTGCTCTGGGAGCCTCCTTCCTGTTAACTGCTCAGCTGGCAGCCCGAAGAGGAATATTTCAGTTCCCACAGTCTGCATGAAGGAATAAATAATCCTCCAGAGCAGAGAACCAAGAGGCCATCACTTTTTCCTGTCTGAATCACACTCCCAGCTTTAACTCTTTAGAGGAAAAAATAAAGCGTTTGACTCTCAGGAGCCTGATGGAGAACTGAAGGAGGAGACTGCAAACAGATTAAACCCTTAAAGTGTTTCTATCATTCAGTGTAATTCAACGTCCAGCACAGTGAAAAGAAGTCAATAATTGATCAATCTGGGCTGTTTTGTGTGCATAAAAGAACATCCAACGGTCTAATGCCGTAGTGGGGATTACATTTCTGATGAATCTAGTTAGGCGCACTCAGAGAACGTTACACAAAAATCACACAATTGATTCTGCAGTCACACAGTAAAATACACTGACTGTGGGCAGACAGACGCCAGAACCCAAAGCACCTGACTGAAGTCCTTACAAGCTGGAACAAGTTACCTAAAAAAAGAACTGCTGCTGGAGCTCACAGGCTCCCTCGTGCCAAGGTTTCAGATCAGCACAGTCCGAAAAAGTTGCATCAAGGAAGCAGGAAACCTGATAAATGCAACCACGAAACATTCACTGAGCATAGCAAGCTTGTCACACAACAAAGTTAGCGTAATGCTGCCTGTAAGTTTACAATGAGATCTAAATAGTCAAATTATAGATGCAACTTGTTACGATATTAACCATCTCACCCTGTGGCTTTATTGGTTTCCATCCATCAGAATAAAAAGTGAGCGTCCTGTCTCGTCTGTTGGCTTTGTGTGACTGAAGCCACCGGTTGGCGTCTCTTTCCACCTGTATCAATATCACTATCTGGGTGGGGCACGCCTCTCTAAGCTCATCTCCTAGACCTTTCCATGACAATAACGTCCCCGGCCTGTTGTTGTAATGCAAACACGAGTGTCATCTGCTGTGGCTCCAACAATGAAGTTACTCAGTATCACTTACTTTACACTCCTCTGTGAGTTTCACCTGTGATGTTTATATAAAGCAGGAGGGCTCCTGAAAAACTTGTTGCTAACGTCATTAAGTTGTCTTTAATATGGGGCTAAACTGACTTTTAAGGGGATATTCCAGTCATTTTGAAGGTGGGCTCTGTGTAAAAATTATGAACAAATGTTATCTCACCTGTTGTAGATAGCTTTTTAAACCACCTCTGTTTGCAGAAATAGAGAACAAACTGCTAATTCAAATGTAACTTAGATCAAAGTGGATTAGTGTCAACTTTAAACATATTCAATTAAAAAAATAATCATAGTGGGTCCTGCTAACTATTTCACAGACCTTAACTCTACCATCATTTTGCATTATATGGTTAGATTGGCAGAAGTTACAAGATTCCTGCTGGATTTAACCCCAGGCTGCACAGGAAATGCTGCAGCTCACCGTTGTTGCACCTAATTGTGTTTGAAGATAGCCACAGAACTCTGTGTAAATAATGATATCATGTGAAATTGACGGCAGTGTAAAAGTCTATGAAACAACATTTACAATAACTGCTAAAACTGTTTTTTTTTTTAATACTGAAGGGGACGGCAGCAACCAACTTTGGGCTTGGCTGTGTTCAGACTAGCAGTTAGCTCGTCAGCCCTGTCAGACTTAAAATGTTTCTCTAAACTGAGACCATTAAGTGAGTGAGACAATAACTGTTCGTAGCTTTTACAGAGAACATCACTTCAAAATGGCTAGAATATCACTTTTAAAACTGGATTAAGTTATCAAAAAAGGTTTTTATCAGCCTACTTAACATCAAAGTACTTTTGTCTGTGGTATGTTTACTGAAATGCACCTTTTTAACCTAAATCCTCCCTTTAAAAACCACATTTTTGTGTAGTTTTCATCAAAACTAAGTTTTGGATCCAAGACCAGTTAACCACGATGGTGGTTTTATTAGATCAGAAAATACATTTTATTATGAAACACAAGAAGAAACAGAAGACATTTAGAAATCTACTTGGCTTTCAGTAATGAAGGAATTGCGGAAAAACATTAAATTGTGATAGCTCTACATTTTATAAGGGTATAAGGGTACAGCTGGTGGCTTTAGATCCTAACTTTACACTATAACTTTTATATAACAGGATTAGAAACAGGATTATTAAGGAACTGATACAAATATTGACTGTTAGCTGTAAATACAGTCAACAAGTAGGTAGGTTTATTATCTATAACCACAAAACTTAATAAAACAGCTTCATGATAAAGACATTTAAACATGCTCACAGTAACAACTCCAGTCAGAGCTCAAGTTAATGCTTCTACACTTTTCTTCAAAAAGTACATTTCTGACAAACTATGATAGATTATTAGGCTTCAGCTACTTTAAATAAATTAGGGATGCACCGATATGAAAATTTGGGCCAATATCGATATCCGATATTAATATTGTTGTTATGGCCGATAACCGATATTTACCGATATTACACCCACGCACAAAAACACTTGCATTTCTGGAACGATCAAATTTTGCACAGACTGAAAATTATGCAAATTGAATTTTTTTTAATGCTTTATTTTTCAAAAAGTGTAACTTTCAAATAAGATTGCATAGCTAACATAAAAAACAAGTAACCAGGAGTGTTACTTTTTATAATTTCAATTTGTAACAAGTGTGTACAACTTAACTCCCTAAACTGACAAAACTCTTAGGAGTAAGTTTGTATCATAAATCTAAATAATGCCAACAACAGCTGGACAAGGTCAACTGATCAAACTTGGCAGTATTCATGGCAACAAGGCATTGTTAAAATGCAAAACATGTTTTAACCACAAGTCTACTCCAGTTAAACACAAATCTGTGAAAAATGCTAAATCAAAACATAAAAGTCTATCCTGACCATAGGTTCACATTTTCCCACTTGCACTGTAATTAGTAAATATTCAAGAAAGTAAATGTCCCAACACTGAAACAGTGTTTACACAAGCAGGCAAACATAAAAAATGCAAATAATTTTAAGTTCCAGCTATAAAATTGTTAAACAAAAATATTAGAACTGGGACATAACTATAACACAAAAATACATGGTAGTATTTGCACATTTTCCAACTTAAAGCTTGTGCTGAAAATTAATGTCCCCAACACTGAAACAGTGTTTCCACCTGTGGGTGACTGTGGATTACAGTCTAGGCCTCCTTCATTAGCAAAGGCAGATTTTTTTTTACAAAGAGAAGCATTTCTGCTTTTTCACACTGGATCCTGTTTCTCTTTTCATCAACGATATGTGACGCAGCAGAAAAGAGACGTTCACTGTCCACACTTGTACATGGAGCTGAAAGGTACTTGCGTGCCGCCTTGGCCAGGGCAGGAAAGTGAGCCATGTTGCTTTTCCAGTACTGCAGGGGGCTTTCATTTCTGGGGATGGGGGGCTCACTCAGATAGCCATGGACCTACAGGAAAGCAGGGAAGTGAGTCACTATGTATGTGTGACAAATTAACAGCAATCTAAACTTTGCAACATTATGTTCAACATTATCCTCTTTAAGAACTTTGTTAAACTTTTCTCTGAACAGAAGACAGCGCTAAAGGCCCAACTCCAAGAGTGCAGTGA
>NC_051453.1:18773717-18800002 GCF_001649575.2 Kryptolebias marmoratus | reverse complement strand
GTTTGCTACTTTTAGCACCGTTAGCTTCCCGCCATTCTTTGTAAACTTCTGGGTGGTGGTTTTTCAAATGGCATATCAAATTGGTAGTGTTGAACGACTTAACGCGACATCCTCCTCTCATTACCTCGGCTTTGCAAGCATTGCACACTGCTTTCCGTGTGTCTTCCCTTGATACCGTGAAAAATGACCAGACCGCTGACATCGCCCTCTGCTTGTTATTCCTCCTCCTTCTTCGGTTGATTGTTATTCCTGGCTGCGCAGCTTCGCTATCACTGTCACGTGATCATACAGCTACCGCTCCCCCTCCCCTCCCGAAACAGAAACACAAATGGCAACAGGCAGTAAATAAACATTGGACATCAATATCGTCCCACTTGTACTTATCTGACCGATACAGATATGCTAAAAAATGACCAACATCGGCCGATACCGATGTTAATGCCGATATATCGTGCATCCCTAAAATAAATATTCATATTTTTGTACACAATTTAATCAAACCTTGTAGTTCATGTGTTGATAGCTTTGCTAGTATTTTATTGTGAGCCAAACAGTACAAAATATAAAGTACTACTGAAGCTTTTGTGTAATAATGGTAATCAGAATTCAATCAATCAGAGGCAACCTGATTGTTTGGACCCAATTCTAAGCCTAGTTTGTTTGGAACCACAACATGACACCATAAGTAAAGCCAAATCTGGTTTATAAAACCCACTGATCTTCCTTTTTTGAGTGCACATATGTTTAATAAGTGAAAATTATAATAGTTACGCTTTGTCAGAAAGTGCTGCACTAAATAATTCTTTTTTCTGAGGAGCCACATCACCAGTATGGATAGCTCAGCCATGCAGGGAAACATCATATTGGTGAAAATGTCAGGCCTTTATGAGCTTAGCTCCTCATTAAATTCCCACAGTGTGCTGAAGAAACACTTCCTCTCTGTCACAGATATGGTCAGATGCCTCGCCCACACCTCTAAGCCTTCACTAAATGACACAAAGAATGGCTAAAGACACGGCTTATGTTGTCCCAGCTGCGCTAAGGCACTGCCATTATTACGCCTTCATAGGTTATAAGGACTTCAGTGTTCCTCTACAAGCCTACTACTCATTGATAAAGCTCAAGAGCAGAAAAAAACACAGCAAGTAATCAGTCCCTATTTTAGCAAAGAAACTGGTACAAAAACACAAAGGCTAATAATAATGAACATTAAACTTCCCTAGAAATTACAAGCACTAATATAGTCCATCAGAAATCTCCAGAGACTGATAAAGAGACACATCAAAGTGTGAATAATAAACACAAAACACTGATATATTAGCAGCTGTGTACCATTCTGTACGATAAAGCTTCCACCACATGAGAATTACTCACCTTGTGTCAGCGCTGGGCGGTGCAGCAGGTTTGCTCTCTATCTGGGAATATTCAGTGTCAAACTTTGTTTCAGGGCTTGGAATCTTCTGTAAAGGAGATTGAACACACACACGTGAACTTATGCAAAAACATTCAAAGACAGAAGGCTTCGATCATGTGCGTTCTTGCTGCTGGAAAAACAAATACAAGTTAATGCCCCTCTCTTAAGAGGAGGGTGTGTCTTTATGAACAAATCTAGATTAATATTTGACTAGGTCCTTTCCTTTGTTGCTGCCACTTCAGTTTGTAACAAGAAGGAAAGTCACTGCAGGAGTTTTATATATTTGAAACTGATACAAGCAAAGTAGCAACAAACAGAAGTTTAATTTCCTAACAGAGCTGATACCATGCTTCAGTATGTTTTTGTTTTACCTGCCCATAGAAGTCTGCTGAAGGAGATGATCTGGATCTCTCATGGAAACAGGTGCTCTTGATTCTGTCCTCTGGTCCCTGATCTAGAATATTATCAGCTGAATGATATCGCCCAGAGGCTTTTTTCTCTGCAGGTTTCCTCTGTATATTCCATCTTGCCTCATACTCAGCAAATGTGCCGAGCCTCTGGTGGTCTTGAAAGGACTGAGGAACTCCTGGGGCCTCCTCAGCGTCTTTGACTCCTTTCATCCTGTTCTCTGTTGATCTGCTAGAAGAATGATGTTTGCCTTGGTTCTTGGAATGGCTTTGAAGGGGCATCTGATCAGGGAATTCTGGCTTCATGCTTTCTTTCAAGAAGTTTTGGTGATCTAGTGAGGAGCTGGCACTTTCAGTAATATTTAGGCTTTCACCAACCCCAACTTCATGGATTTTGTCTGGTTCGGAAAAAGACAGAATCTTCTTTTCAGGAGGAAAACGCTTCCGACTGCCAATCCGGGTTACATGACCACTGGGAAGTCCTGAATTACTTGACTCTGTGACAGGTGGCAGAGAGCTGACATCTTTCCAAGCCTGTGCTGAGGACGAGTGGCTGGTTTGGGCCTCAATTGCAGAGTGCTCTTGTAGGACGGGCTCCAAGTCTTTCCTCCTGAAAGAAGTGGCCTTGAGCACCCTTGCTTGGGCTTCCTTCAAATGATCTTTGTAATAGTTAGAAAAGGACCCATGTGCAGAGGTTGGGGTGGAACTTTCATAGGACTTTGAGACATTTTGGTCTTGCTCTGGCTCGCGTTCAGTGTCAGGGAGGGTAGCTGCACTCCTACTTTTCTGCAGCCTTGCTTTTCTCATCTGGATTTCGTTTCTCAGTGTGGTGGCAAATCGACTGCTGCTGTTTACCTGCTTGCCTTCAAGGGACTCCTCAGAGTTTGTGGCTCTTGCTTTCTCCTCCTGGCTCGTCACATCCATAGACAGAGAGTGAAGCATCGGGGTTGTCTGAGGGCAGATCTTGTTGCTTACTTGGTTGTGATGTATGGTGTCTTGGGGCAAGTCTCTGATCTGTGCAGGGAGAGACCTTCGTTGTTCAGGCTGTCTCTTAGGGGGATTACTGATGTACATAGATTCTGTAGTTTGTGTAGTGTGTCCTCTCTGACCTACAAAATCATCAGAACTGTGTTGAAGTACAGACGTTTCTGGAACAGTAGTAACTTGGTGCTTGCTGTAAGCACTATTGTCTTTACTGTGTGAGGAGTGATGCTGTTGCTGGGGCAGATGACACTTGATTTTGGCGCCCGCCTGTGCATTAAGAGAACTCCGTTCATTTTTATTCTGCAGCAGATCTCCACCTGCTTCACTCCTCCCGTTCTCCGGTACATCAGTCAAAGAAAGGAGGTTGGGATGTGTGGGCTGACCTGTAGTGACACAGTAATATCGACTAGGTCCCGTGTTGTCTGTATTTTGGTCAGTGTTTGAGGAAGACAGGGAGGCGCTTAAGTTCCGCCTGTGGTTCTGGCTGAAGTGTTGTGTGGCACTGTTAGGGGGCAGTTCCTGCGAATTGGGATAGGAACCACCTACATTATGTGGCTTTGGTACAGATGTGGCCCAGGGTTGAGGATGAAAAGTGCTTTTGTCACTATGGTGTCTCTGCCTAGCGTGGGGGGCTTGGCCTTGCCGAACTTCATTGGAGTGGGAATGCTGTTTATTCGAGCTGGACTGGGTGTGACTAAATTTGTCAGATGACGTATAAACACTTTCACTCTCATTTTTAGGGGAAATGCTGTGGCGATTTTCAGTGGAGGCCTTACCGGCCACGTGTGATTCAGATCCTTCAGGGTGAGCGGTAACTACTCCTCTTTCATGCGCTTTTGTTACAGCAAAGCTATCGCTGCGTGCTGGTGGAAGTGGAGGGGGAGGAGAGGGTGAAGTAGCCTTTTTTTTTTCAGGGACATTCCACACAGGTCCGAAGCTGGTTCTGCTGGAAGTGGAATGGCGGCAACCAGTAGAGTCCTCAGTCTGTGGACCATTGTGGCCTGAGTTAACGCCTGGCATCTGGAAATAAGTGAACCTATCATTGTGTTTCATCCCATCACCAATCATGGTCTGGCTGTTTTTGCCATTATTTTTTTTCGCACCTGCATCCCACTGACCAACTTTATAAGGTACATTTTCTGTCGAGGCAGTGTTGCTTTTTGTGTAGTCTGGTGTACTAGAGCTTGTGGAGAAGGAGCTATAGGCCGAGTCTCGCTTCCCTCCTCCGAGGTGCTCCATAATGTTGTTCGACTTAGCCGGTGACAGCTGGCCAGCAGGGTGCGAGTGGGGAACGTGCTCTAGGCTGTCCATGCTGCCATGAGAGCTGAACTGGTTGGACACTCTGTGCAGGTTTGTCTGCTTCCAGCCAGCGGAAAGATCAGAAGCAGATGAGCTGAAATGACAAAAGTAAGAAAAAATCAACATGTTTGTTTTTGTGAAGGCAAATACAGTATTTATCAGAACACTGCTGCTGACAATCATGTCTGAATTACAGTTTTAAATCCTGAAACATTTTTATTTAGGATTTAGTTAAATACTTACTGTACACAGAACTAAGGAATAAAATCATCATAAACTGAATCTAAACCCCTTGATGCCCGAAGCGGAAACTTGGAGCAAGACTTGAGGATCTCAGTGTTACCTTGTGTCATATCTGGTGTGCCATGCAGCTGTGGGTGGAGACTGTCTTTTGCCAGTTTCTGACTGGCTTTCATTGAATTTGGTAGAGTGCCAGGAGTGAGGCCTGTTCATGGGTTCATTCCTCCTGCAGAAAAGCCAAAAAACAGACTGGATTAGAGACCAAACCCTTATGGAAAACAGTGTTTTCTTCCATATATGAAGAAGTGAATATGGAGATTATAATGAAGCTATCAATGCAAGTCATTGTGTTAGCAAGACATGTTTTGTTTAAGGTTTACATACATTTATTTTTTATTTTATCAAAACGTTTAAGTTTATATGGATGTTTTTTGATTCATTAAGTTTTTCTTTCTTATTTCTCAATAAACAACAACATATGAACATGTTAGATAAACAATTTGAACCAAAGTTGTCAGATTTCTGATGAGAACTGTGGTGATGTAGTTGTAATGAAATACTGGTGATCTCCTACAGGTCCTTAGTGAATATGGAGCAAGTTCAGGTTTGAAAATGGACATTTGGAAAAGATAGATTAGAGATGTTTCTTTTTAATAGTGTCAGTAATTTAGAATATGTTGGAATTATGTTATTAATTCTTAATGAAAAATGAAAGACTTTTACATTTGTTTTAGCTTGTTAAAAACCTTTGCAGTAAAGGTTATCAGTGAAGCAGGAAACATACCCTTTAAAGCAGTTCTTTCTGGAGTAGCATGCGAAAAAAACAAACAAACAAACACAACAAAGCTTAATATTCTAAGAAATATTGACAAAGTATTTGACACCTTTCTAGCTGGACGTAGATTTCCTGTTCTACAAATATGATGAACATTATTCATCTATGGACATGAATCAGAAGACAATGTTCAAAGACATGCCGATACGGGATGATGATCATAAACAAGAGATGCAATGAGAGGAATGACTAATATCATCACTAAACAAATTTACTCTATGGCAACAGGCACAAGACAAGCATGATTGTAGGAAGGAAGACATGTAGGGTGAAGCTGCAGAACCGTACCTCATGGAACTTCGCAAAATCTTCGTAAGAAAGCTTCTTGCCACATGCACGTCATTCTCTGAGGGCATTTTTTGAGCTACAATATCCATGTTCAAATTCCTGGTCAGCAAGGGGAGGAACACACACACACACTAAGAGCTCACTAACAATATATAGGACAAACACCACCTTACATTTTACAAAGCTGGAAAGTTTGTGGACAGTGTCATGCTACAGGAAGAAGATGCCAATTTCCCAAAAACTCTCCAGGAAAAAAAAAAATACCCTCATCTATTTGACAACAAATATACATATCTTAGTTTTCCACTTGATGGGACAGTAGAGTAATATGTATGCTAAAGCACTGATAATTAATGTTTTAGCCCCCTCTCCTGGTCAAAATAATTCATGTTTACAGATTTCAATTAATATATGAGAAAAGTCACGGACAGAAGAGTAATGCAAAGCTCCAACAGCAACACAGCAAGAGGGTTAGTCAGCTCTTACTGGGTTCATTCTGTGAGCTGCTCGCACTCAGACTTTGCCATATGGTCCCAGGGGGAACACTGCCCAGCATGAGGCAGGGGGCTTAAGAGAATAGAGAATCTCTTGTACAATCAGATCAGCCATCTCACCGCTCCGTTCAAGCTGTTGTCTGCATCCCAGACATCATTTCTGCCCCCAATCTGGTCCCAAACTCAAAGTCTTTTAAAAAGACACATCAGTGTTGTACAGTAAGATGACTTTCAAAATATTTTGTGGGGAGGAAAATATAACTATGACTGTCTGAAACATTTTCTTATTTATTAGGAGCGTTGTACACCAGACTATATATACTGATGGAAACACACAACCAAAGTATTAATAAATCAAACATTTACTAGAAATTCCATTTTTTAGTAAACTCAGCTACAAACAGGATTTATAGCTCAAAGTAAACTTGGTAACTTTGAAATTGTAATAAGTAAAATTATTATCATATATGTTGCTCCCTATGCTCTTTTTTTCAGGCTGACACAGAGATTTGGTAAAGCTCTATAAATTGGGACAATTCCACAAAATGAATTAAGGATTAGCGTTAAGGCCTATTTAGACAACAAAGGCACGCCAGTGTGGAGCTCAAGTCTTCCTTGTTTCCTTGCAGTCCTTGTTTCTGGGGCACTCGCAGCTTACCACACATGGTGCAGGCTATTGGTATGTAAATCAAGCTGGTTTTATTAGGCCTATCGTCAGGGCTACAGCTGGGCCGGCACAGATATGCTCAGAAAGTGAAGCGGTCGGCTGCAGTGGGGGCAGGGGGAAGAGATTGTTTTCTGAGTGATCAGTTTCCAGCCTCACTTCCCACCAAGGGTGTCCCCTACCAACCAGGGGGGTGGGGAATCACAAGGATACAACCTGCTCACAACACATGGAAGTATTTATGAAATGTGTGGGCAAACTGATGAGCCATAATGCTTAAGAAAAAAAGTCCAAAAATATAAATTTTGATTTACCTACAATCTCTTAAAGATTATATTGATTTAAGTCTAGCTGATCATAGCTTAACCTAAATGATTGATGACCTCACACATATAGGACAAAAGCATTCACAACAAAAACAAAGTATTAGGGTCAAAATACCAATACCAGAGAAGGCCCCAAAATGTTTGCAAAGATAAAAACTTGAAGGCTTGCCCAGCATTGAAAGACACTTGCACAAAATTCAAACTATGACAATTGGGTAAAATGTGTAAAATAGTTCAGCCAAACTCACCAAACATCTGGACGAAGAAACAAAAGCGACAAAAGAAAAGAAATGTGGTTTTCTAAAAGCAGTCCAATAACAAACTGGAACTTAGTTTAGGCTACAAAGTGAGACCAGCTGCATCCGTGTGCTGCTCAGGCATTTTTCATTCCTCGCACTTCTTAGTCAGACCAAGTTAAAGGAACAAGGAGCCACTAAAGTCTGAGCATCATCACACAACTCGACGAGGGATCCTTACCTACAAACGCAACAACCGATAACTCACACATACTATTCAACTAAACTGAACTAAGTTTTCCTGACAGAATTAGTAAAAAGAGGGTTCCTTACTAGGGGTTTTTCCCCTGAGAGGGGGAAGAAAAGTGCACAGACAGGAAGGAGGGCTATTGTCACAACCAGTCCCCTTTGAGTATTCCCCCTAGCTTGCGTCACCTCATTGGCTCTAAGGAGCTAATATGCTAATGATGGGATGAAATGTCGGACTCTTCTCTTCCCATCTCCCCTGTTGTGAGGCAGAACTGCATTTCTACCATTACTATGGTAACAACTTGATCTGTAGTGTGCAAGAGTGTCCTATTTCCTGAAAACCACGAGTAACAAGCAGTGATGACCACAAGGGGATGACAGCAAATAAAGCTCAATATTTTTTACTTGTTCTTTCAGATACTACTGGCTTGTCATTTGAAGTCTATTACCAATGTCTTTTTTAGTTTGATAAACAAACTGTAACACTGGATGTTTAGGATGTCTGGTGTTAAACTTTTCCTTCAGATTTCCAGTTTTAAATAATAATAAATGCTAGTTTCTTTTTATCTAGAAGTGGTTTGATGGGTCTTCTGATGTGTTCGCTCCTAATGTTGGGGGAGGGAAATAAAATGCTTACATAAAAAGTTTTCTTAAAAAAACAAAAACAACAAAATCTTTTCCACGTTTAAATTGCCACGTTATCTTAAGGGGGGTAACACTCCAGACCATTGAGTTTATTTTTGCCCACTAATTAGAAAAAAAAGGGGGTCTTGCACACAGCCTAAAGGTCTGGTGACAGGGAAGCAGCTTAGTGAAGAAAGATTGCAACCTAAACCTGATAAGGCAATAAAAAACCACAGTGATTTATTGTAATGGAAGCAATTAAACACACAATCAAAACAAGATGTCTTAGAACTTACAGTAATTTAATTATGCTCTACAAATTAGAATAAATGTGTATGATATATGAAATTGTAATGTAATCAGTAAAAACAATAAAAAAATAAATCTAACAAAAGATGAATTACACATCTTGAAAGAATAGGGGGTATTAGTCAAAGCATATTGTCTTGAATTACCTCTAGAAGTGTTATTAAAGTTGCGCCCCCAGCATTTTCAATTTATTTTTTAAGCCCATTAATTTAAGCGACAGACAGTAATTATCAGTTAGGTTGAAGCAGACGGCAGAGATACAGAAAAAGTGCAGCATCATGTACAGTAATTGCAAGCGAAAAAACTGCTGAGGTTAACCTCAGCTTTGCAGGTGAGCTGCTGGACCCCATTTGCTCCATAAAAGGTCCTCACAAAGGCCTTCTTCAGCTAACGTAACAATTAAAGCAGTCATGTTTTGGGTGAGAGGTGCACTGTGAGCTGTATGTAAAGACCGGCACATTCCTGGGCTGAGTGGCATACCAGCTGTCAAGTCATGGGCTGCCTGCTCCGACCCTTGGCCCACAAACACCTGGAAACCTATTTGTCTTGGGAGAAGGGTTTAAACTAAATCACAATAAATCTCCTAGATAATGTGTCTTAAACACAGACTACCTGTTGAATCACATTATTTTTTTCTGGGGATAATTTATGACTCTGACTGGAGGTAAAAATGTATCACTGTGTTTGCTATAATGGTGCAAGAACATCTATAAAAAACCTCAAAACCGTTAAAGAGTTGCGAGAGGTTCTTACAGGTTTAGGCAGTGTCAGCCATGTCTTACTCTACTTGTTTTTGCCAGAGGGTGATCTCCCCTAGAAAGACTTTTATAGGTGGTATGTGATGACAAAATACTTGTAATGTTTAAACATAAAAAAGCATTAAAAGGGAGTGAAAACCACATCCAAAGACAATAAAACACATCAGAGTACTTAACATCAAACTGAAGGATCCTGGTGTACAATGTCTATTCTATTAGACAAAAGTTTGCTGTTTTTTTAAAATAAATATGCAAAAGCAAATCATTCAAACACTGTCAGAATGAGATTAAAGGGATATTTCAGTCATTTTGAAGTGGAGCTTTGTTGAAAAGTATTTATATCTTTAAAGAATGAACAGCTTACTTGTTGTGCACAGCTCTTTGAATAATCTCAGTTTGGACTAACAGTTTATGTCTGACAGGACTGACAAGCTAATGGCTAGTATGAATTCAATCACAACCAAAGTGGTCCGCTGCTGTCTTAAAACAGCTCCAGTATCCAAAATTTGATACGGATTCAGGCGAATTCTTTTTAAGCTAATTTTACCCGACCATCAATTTTGTTTTGCACAGTTATTTACTTAAAATTTTGTTTACTTGCAAGACAAAAGAGCTGCAGCAGCAGTTAGCTGTAGCACTTCCAGTATAGCCTGGGGTCACTTCTGGAATTACTCAATATTTCTACAAAAGTAACAATGTAATGGAAAAATGATGTTAGTGCAAATGTTAAAATAATAATGACTGGAGTCGTTTGAAGATGAGAATCCTCTCGGGAATTTGCCTCGCTCAGATGCGCTGTTATTAGCTCAACAATACAGTCTGAGTGGACACACTTTCAAAGCAGATTTTGCCATCTTAAAATAGTTCCAACCTTCAAATTTTCAATGTGGCAAACACTATTATTTAACCCTTTACATTACACTAGTATTTTGGCAGAAATATTACAAAATTCCTAAAGAATTGCATCAAAAGTGCTGCAGTTCACTGCTGGTCTGGCTATTCATGCTTGCAAATGACTAATTTTATGTGGATAACCATGTATTAAGAAACTGACAGCAATATAAAAAAAATATTAAATAGCGTTTGTATCAACTGGTATAAAATGTTTGAGATTTGAGACATTTTAAGACCACAGAAATCTGCTTCAGTCTTTCAGACCAGCAGTTAGTTTTCAGTCCTGTCAGTTCTCCAAACTGATGTTATACTGAAAAGAACAGTTATTAAATGTTAAATTAAATGTGTAAATCTCTGTGTGGTTAAAAAAAGAAAAAGTATCCACCGCACTGATTCACTGTCAACAAGTCACAGGACAGCAGTTAAGACATTTCTAATCTCTGACTTCCTCATCTGAGACGAAAAAAATGTGAGAAATCTGTTTACAACTAGAATTTAGGGATCTGCATTCCAAACATACTACATAAGCCTATTTAGAATAAACCACAGCACCAGAACCCCTACTGAGCGTAATGTACCACCCTCAAGCATTTCCAGGTATAACTGGATTTTACTCTGAAACTCCGAAGCTTTCACTAATCGAAAACAGCCACTTATGATCGTACTAGAATGTTGGTTGTTTTTTTTTTTTTTTTTTTATTCAGGATCCTTCAACAACAATAAAAAGAATCACAAAAGCAGGCTTTTTGGGCTTTGCCAGCACAAAATGATGTAGCGTAACAGTGACTGTGGTAGTTCTGTGGCAGCTCCAGAAGGGGGAAACCGAATAACACGGCAGAGGTCTGGTGTGAATCATTCTCTCTGCAGTTAGTTGTGTCTACAGCAAATGTCTTATCTCAGCGCATGGCTGTCCAGACTGCAGATGTCTCTGTGTCGGACGAGTTAGACAAGATCAGTAAACTTGAGCGATAAGTCTAGAGGACTAAGAGGAGATTGCTGCAGCAATGTCAGTCCTGGAGCAAGACGCGACAGTCACTGGGGTATCAAACAGTAAAGTTTTAAAACTCACAATAGTTATACATTTACCACTCATCTGAAGACAGGTGTTTTTACAAATACAGTTTAATGTTTACAACTGGATATATTACTCTTAGCCAATGTGCAACTCAGTTTTCTAATTTAGTGAAGAATGAAAGCAAATACACTGTGTAGATGTAGAAAAATACATTTAATGTTTTATGGCAATATTTAACTAACTGTGCATGCTCAGTACAATCCATTCTCATGAAAATGTCTGTAAAAAAAGGAAAAAATAAACTTTGAGGATTTATTTAAGACAGACTGACGTTACAGCCTAGAGTGCACAGTGCTTCTTAAGAGGTATGAGTAAAAATGAGATCCTTTCCCACGCCTAACCACACCCATCTGATCCACATGTGACGTGTGACAGGTTCCTTCCCTTCCACTCTCAAAAATGACATTACACCAACAGTCTCGTATTAGTCATTGTGTACAAACTCTACGGCCTTGGAGGTTAAGCTCCGCCTCCTGCTGCGAGAAGAGAAACCACACCTGTGTACGGGGGCAGGTTCCGACAGCTTTCTGATCTCTGTCCAACATTATCTCCCGACACCAACAGGTATCCAACATGCGGCACTTTACAAGCACAGGCAAAGATGAAGCTCAAAGAAAAACATTAGGGCTTCATAAGGGCGCAAGTCACGATGTGAAAACAACAGGCTTCTAAAGCAACGTCAGAGCACAACACGCAGACTGCAAGCTAAATATAAAATAAGAGAAATAAGACTGGAATTTAGGCTTTTGAGGTTCAGTAATGAACCACTATCACTTTGCTGTTTTTTTCTAAATTAGACACAGACGTGTTACGACCTTGGGAAATGACTGACTTGAGCTGCTATTTAACACAGCCAGAACAAAGACATTCTTTAACTCAGACAATCAGACTAAACTAAGAGTCCGGTGGGATTGAAACACTGCAAAATGTAAAATGAACAATAGGACTTGTCCATGTAAGGACATGTCTTTAACCATTTGGATTTACGAGCACACTGAAACGACAATAACCAGATTCCTCATTTATATTGCCTGCTTTTTAGTACTGTAATTCATCCCGACTTTAAATCTCTTTTCTCCCCAAGTTTGAAAAATAAAATGGAACAGAAATATTTTCAAAAACCCAAACTCATCTGCATTTTAGCTAGCCAGCTAGCACATAACTAGCCAAGATTTCTTGCAATAAAGAATTTTTTTTCTTGATATCTGTATAAAGTCAGATGAAAGAAATTACATTCAAAGCCTCTTCAGCTACAACTTTATTACAGCTAATACACACTAATATAACAACCCTCCAAAAAAGGAGAATTACTGCAATTTTACTGTTTTTACATACCATAATTTCCACATTGATATTTAACTGTAAAAAAAATGTTTGATATCCAATATAACCTTAGGAACTTTGAGATAAAAGTGTGTAACTTTGGGCAAATACTTTGCTTTGTTTGCAGCAATAAAATTAAAAGATTTATATTAAATATTTTCCTACTGCTACGCATTTCAACCAATTCCCTGTTATGTCATGTTTATGAGCTTTCTTACTTAAAACTCATAAAAATAATACCAACCAGAATCTGGAAGTGGCCTTAAAAAAAGTAGAAAAAAGAAGAACAAATGCCTATTAAAAAGGAAATATCACCAGTATTTCATGAAGAATGATCATCTAACGTCTTAGATTTTAGTTTGTAGAGGTTAATTTAGTGGTAAAACATCACCTTTGTTTCCAGATCCTACAATAAACATCTCTACTGGGAATAAAACACAATGAGTGAGACTCCTATCCCCATCTTTGCAGAGAGAAAATGGTGAGTCAACTTCCTTGTACGACAGGATTTGTTCAGGGATTACACAATAATATGATACAATAAAGAAAAGGAATGCAGTTGGCAAAGAGAGACAATGATACCAGTGTCTCACACACAATGCTTGTTATAAAGAGGGGTACTCAGTTGTCAAATGACATCAGTAAAACAAGAGAAAGAACCTAAAGAATTGGACATTGATCCATACATTACAGGAGCTGTATTTGGAGGAAAATAGTGGATGTAATTAGTTTTTAAATGGGCACCAGCTCCCTGAGACCCAGAAAGAAAAAGCAGATTATGAAAAAGGATGGATGAGTTTAGAGCGTCTATAAGTGAGGATAACATATAGGTTGTGCAGTCTGGGTGCAGCTATCAAAGAAAATAAAAACCAGAAATGCCTGATCACAGAGGACATGAGACCAACTGACAAAGTGTGCTGAACTGAGAGGAAAAACAAATCTCAGTGACACATGGTGTCATTTGCATAATAACTTCCAGTTAAGTCCTAACATCTGTCTGTGTGGGATCCGACAAACAGTGATGTCATTCCCCCTTTTTTTTTATAAAAAAAAAAAAAAACCCGTCACAAAACAGGAACTTCTGTTGACAGCAAGCCAATACGACCTGGCAAAACAGGACCATCCAGCTACCAGAACGTAGAAAAACTATGAAGAACAGAGTAGGGTAAAAACACAGCACACGCAGCTGCTAGGGTCAGGATCTTTGGTCTTCACTTTGCCTTCACCTTGGTTAGTTGTTGTTGCCATAGTAAACTATTATGTTTGCGGGCGTTGACGGCAGCAGGTAAGGGAGGAGACTGAGGACTGAGCACCTACCTTTTCACCACCAGGCTGAGGGTCTTGTGGGAGCCTTTCACTAGGCAGATTGCCTCCTGTCTGTAGCCCGTCAGGGGAATCTCATTGATGTTGACAAGCTCGTCTCCCACCTGGAGACACACAGCTGCTGCCTTGCTACCCTCCTCAACCTGAAACATAAGGAAAACAACATACTTAACCCTTTAACTGGAAGCAGCCTGCCTGTGGGCCCTATTGAGCCTCGTAGCTTCAAATTTAAATACCATGGTGTCCAAAATGGCTGTGTGCAGCAACCTGAAAATATTATTTAACAAAATCCAGGTGAGAGAAAATTCGGAGTGTTACCTTTACAGACAGAAAGCTTTTGCATGTACTCCAAAGGGTTAAAGAGCAACATCAAATTTCATTTGGGTATGCCTTTTCCATGTGATTTAGGCAATTTTGGTATGCTGAGCTACAGTGGTTAATTAGCAGATAAAAATCCCTAAATTGTAACATTTTAAAGCCCAAACAATATGTTTTAATCTCATTTTCTTTAAAAAGATCTGTTTTATTAATGCACGTTGACTCAGCTTCTGAATTATGCTCAAGAAAAAGAACAGAGGATACAAATTCAACGTGACACAAATTATGTTAGCTGTTAAGTGGTGATGGAGCCCATTTGATTTGTGGTAAGTCTAGAAATGCCGACATACTATTTGATTCAATTAGTTAAACAAATGTCGCAGACATGACAGAGAAAGCTGGATACTAGTAAACCTTCTATATTTTCACAGGCATCCAAGCATCATAACAGTTTCCTTCTGGAAAAGCTTAAAAACCACCTCAAAAGGAAGTTTACAGTTAGAAAGATGTGTTTACAAGAACAAAAATTAAACATCTTTATGGTGTTTGACATAAATGAGCTTACAAATTTGTCATACGACATTTTGTTCCAGTGAAAACACTGAAATACATTATAAATGTCATCTCTCTCTTGCTCTGTGGTTTTAGTGGTTTGTTTTTTGTTTTTTTGAAATGTTTAAATTCTTAAAACGGATGCTCATTAAAAAGTTGCCGTTGAAAAATTTTAATTCATGCATTAGTTTTGCGATGAAACGAAGTTGTAATTCTGTAGATTTGAAACAAACAGGGACAGAATACACACCACACTGTTTACGAAAATCACCAGCAGGCAGGCCGGCCTCTGAAGATCAGAATCAAAGGCTACAAAAACCCTTCAGAAGCTGCTCTCCAAACCATCGGCACAATTTAAAAATCAAACAGGACCGTGTTTGTTTGAAGGCAGACACCTGAAATAACAGGAGAGGTTCGTCCAGTGAAAAGAGCACTGCTCACTGACTTCATACCTTCCAGTGTTTGAACATCTCAGGAGAAAACGCGCTGACATAAAGGTGGACGCCCCAGTAGATATTAAACTGATAAAAGTGCAGCTACAGCTTGGTATTTCTAAAGCGTCAGAAGGAAAGAAAGTTAAGGTCAGTGCTGTCCTCACGCTGACGCAGAACGTCAGATTACACTGAGATTTCGAGACCGCACAGCCCAGTGTGGAAAGAAAAGCAGCGAGATGTTGCTTGGCAGTTGGCACATTAGCACAAAAAAAGAAAGCCGAGCTCTGCAGCTGATTATCAGTTCTTCACTCAACCTGTCAAAGGGGGCTGGATGACTCAACTACAGAAGTATGTGTAGGTTTACAGACCCTGACGTCTTATATGGCCTTTATCCTCAGCAGAAAGCTGGAGCCTCTGGGAGAACTAATCAAACCGTAGCCTCTTCTCATTTTTCTCTAATGTAGGGGTTAAGCAGGGTGGACTGAAGATTTTCATGCTGGCTGGCAGGATTCCTGAGCTAGTCCTGATATGGTTGTGTGTTTAGTGGAAAAACGGTGCTACATTTACCAGGAGTTAGAAAGTTAAAAGCTGAAACAAACAGCCAAGCATTGCTCAAAATGGGAAAACTTCTCTAGTCCAACAAAATGGGTTGAATAATTTCAACTGAACTAATAAGTAAGTAAAAAAAAGTATTTCACAAGGCTACATTTTGAGTTGTGGTTATATTTGACAGAGCTTTTGGAGGTCAGGTAGAAATTTATTAAAGCTAATCATTTTCTTTACTCTATACATTCTTCTGAAGGGCTAAAGTCTTACAAACAATAATGAATCATGCAGTTTTTACATGCATGCACCAGTGAGACCAGGACTAGACGTTCAGCTCGGCTGTCATCGAGAACGAGGTTTTATGAAAAGCAGTAAATATTAGCGCTGTTGTTTACTTCTTGGTTATTATCTCACATCAGTATTTGACCACAACTGGTAGCAAAGATATTTACAAGTCATTGGAGCGTAGGTGGTGAGGACTATATGGACGATGTTGTGAACTCTGATGCTGACAGCCCTGACTGGTCCTTTTAGTTTCTGTGGGACTTTTTTCTCCCCTATTTGTGCTTAGATTGCCCTTGCATCGCTGTAGCATTTTTCTTGTTCATTTGTAGATTTTTGGTATGTGTGAGTAACTTTGACCCTTTGACCAGTGCTGCCTTAAGGTTTCTCTCTGATTATTTTTTTGTTTTATTTGCGATGACTCAAAGTTCAACTTGGCTACTGTTTACTAAGGTGCACTTATATGGTGAGCCGGGAGGTCTTTTGCACAAAATGCCTGCATGTTTTTTTAGCACGTCTGTTTCAGATTTTACAAATACACTTCACTGTTGAACAAAAATATGTTGTCAAGTTTGTCTGTATTTTGGCATGGCTTCAACATGTGTACTGGCTCACATCTGTACATGTTTGCACCGTACACACAAATATAAACCACAAACACAGGCCTTCCAGTGACTCTTTCTACCAGTAAAAGATGCTAGAAAGTGAATCTTTTCTACCAGTTGTGCTCAAAAATTGGTGTTAAATCACAAATAAGAAATAGACAAGAGTCTATTTTGTGTGTTCACCTCTAATGGACCTCTGCTCTGTCGAGCCCTGGTCTTAATAGTCCTTGGCCTTGAGGACAGATCAGTTCCTGTCTTCACAAGCTGGGTACACATTGGACAGGTTCCCAGTCCTTCATAAAAAAGCATCAAAAACTAACAATAAAAGTACCTACACAAAAAAAAAACATTAAATTTTAAGAAAAAACACGCAACTTTGACATCATTTTAAAGTTCCTCATTCTTCTTCAGCAATTTACCTGAGTTAAAATAAAAGCCTCAATGGTTTGTTTGTGTTTTCCCTCTTTGCCTATCCTGAATTTGCATCTTATTTGCTTTTTTTTTTTTTTGCTGCTTTGATCAACCCATAAACCAAATGTGTTTCAAGAGCGAGTTTTAATGTATTTGCCGGCTCTTCACTTGAGGCAGAACAATAAACGCTGTTTAGAGCTAAAGTGGGCATCCACGAGTTGCCTAAAACAACCAAATTTGTTGTTTCTGTTGATCAAATGGGGATAATGTAAGTTAGTTAGTGTGGACTCAGCAGTCAAGAAAGGAAGCTCTTAAAAAATGGGGGGGGATCTCCTCAGAGACAACAAGCAATAATTTGATTGCGTTGATTTGCAGACAACTAAAGGGAAAAAATCATCAAGGTTGAAAAACGTCCAACACTGTACCATAAACAGTCTCTCACAAAGTGTTGCCTATACAGCAGAAACAAACGAATGATGTTTTCTAGATCAACAACTTAGCAATATCTTTCCTTTATTATTATTTTTTTACCCAATAGGAAATATGGCTCCTTGTAAAGAAAGGACTAACTAACAGCAGAAGCTTTACCAGAGAAAACAAAAAAAGCTGAAGTTCATGCAACATCAAGGCAGAAGAGTCGCTGCTTTTCAAACGGTTTTCTCTAGAGAATCCCAATCAGCATGAGCCATACTATATCCTGTGTTTGACCAGGCTGTAATCAGTCCAAAGGCAGCCATCCTGTATTCCTCAGCATCCTAGAAAAAAATAACCTTGTGTCTGTCTGTGTGTCGTGAAGGGAAGGATGTGGTGTCAATGAGCGAGATGAATGTGTCTTTTCTGCTGACAGATGTCCTGAGCTGACAGGGCACTGAACTCTTGTACGCACAAATATGGAAGAATATTCTCTGTAGTTTGACAAACAAAAAAAAAAAAGAAAAGAAAAGAAACTTTTAGCTTTAGCTCATTTGCATCTATAGCTTTAGAGAGATACGAGTTCTTGCTGTAAGTCGTAAAAGAAATGGAAAAAAACAAAAACGTAGTCAACAAATCTGCGACAGTGGCACTCATGCAAATGTCAGGTGTAGAAACAAAAATAGAGGTTGGGGATATCCGTTCCCTCCGTTTTGTAAACTGTACACACAGATTTGTGCAAACGTTTGTGTGTAAGTGCAACATGTGTGCTTTCAGGGCAAAACTGGGATGAACAGATCTAAACAGGGTAACAAAAACAAACACCGGGTGTGAAACAAGAGAAAAAGGGACAATACAACATCCAGCAATGTCATTTATTGACGTCATCAGAAGTGTCCGAGGAGTCAGAATTATGTAATATTTATGCATCAGACGTTTATGTTTCCTGTTAGTGCACTCCTAGCAGTAAAAATGAACGGAGGAACTTTGTATAATCTTTGCAGTTTGTAAACAATTCCTAAACACCGGTTTCAATAAAGACCTCATAGACACAGATGCTATTTGTTCAGCTGAAATTACAACCCTGTTTGAGTTCAATTGGACTTTAGGGTAGTTCATCAAAGGAAGATGAAGTATGAGATTTAGAAAGCGTTTGTTCAACATTTACAGATCCTGGAAGTTAAAACTGAGGGAATGACTTCTTCATGTAACACTTTTTGGTTCTGTTGCCATCACCTCACTGGGCTGTGGCTGTGAGAGAATAAAAATTGCAAAAAAAAAAAAAAGCTGATAAAATTTGAAAATCACAGCCTATTTGTGTGTGGGACTTGCGAAACTGTTAGTTGTCCACCTTCACCCACATTTTACCCGCCCTGATGTTTATGATTTATTCTACCGGAGTACACTTCTGAAATAATGACAAGCGGATCTGGACAATTTTAATATTTATTATTATTAGTCACCAACATAATTGGGGCCTCAGATGTTTTCTGCCATTAGGAGAGCTGTTCACAGTTTGATAACTTTTTTAGAGGAATTAGTTTTATGTCCTAAACGACTCAAACTTCATCTTTGACAGGGAAGGTTAATTAAAAACATCCCATTGGCAACAATAGTTGTGACAGTAAAGCTGCCCACCATAAACATAACCACTGAGCCAAACAACACGATGAGGGTTAAACTGGATTCATGCTCCACGAGAAGTGGAGACCTCTGCTCTTGCTGACGTAGTTGAGTGACAAAAATTATGTCATTTTGTTCTGCTAGGAGCTTTGACAGCCCCCTCTCAGCCTCTCAGCTGTTAGAAAACACAGCCAACTTTAAGACTTTTATAGCAAAACCTATTTAGTCAAATGTCGAAGAACTCGTGGAAGGAGGTATCAGTTACTGTGCACGGAGGAAACAGCGAGGAGACGCAGGCATCTCTCCGTGGTGGATGGGAGGGGGTACGCCTCGGCTGGGCAGCGTAGGGACACGTTCCCTACGTTCACTTGTTATTGTGTACCGTCTGTCAGAAACTGTGGGGGTCTCTTCATGACAAATTTGCAAATGCCAAACAGCACGTACTACCTCAGTCTGTATAATAAAAAAGTCCGATCACGGTAAGGGAAGCAGACATCTGTACATGGAAGAGTGGAGACCCCGGGAGGAAGGGTTTCCAGGAGTTCTAAAATGTTTGTGCGGAAAAGAACGTCTCAACTACCACGCGAGCGAGAGCTGATTCATTCACTTCTCGCACAGTATTAATCCCCTTTAGTCACTGGAGGTGTCTTATCTTCGCTTATATTTCAGACTCCCTTCATCTTTTGTTGCTGCAGAAACAAAGCTTACACTTACAGCCGGGTTTGGAAAGGAGATATTCTGGAACTAAGAGCCCGGTCAGCTTTTTACTCACCTTACGGTTCCATCAAACAGGTTTGGCATTTTGAGGTTAGAGATAAAAAAAATAACAGTTCAAAGATGACCTTAAATTGAACTGTGATACAAAATGAAAGATTTAATGTAGGTGTGAAGGCATGGAAGGTTTTAAAACCAAAAACATGACAAACTTTTTTTTTCCCAATTTATTGTGTCATCAAGGAATTAATGAAACGTGTGTAATAATCATTACTTTCTTTAGAACGAAGCTCAGGTTTTACTTAGAATTAAAACCAAGAGGGAGGGAGGTTGTTTTAGTGGCTGTGGTGCTGCTCCACTGACATGTCCAGAAAAACAATTTCCAAATTCGAGACTCTTGAAACTTTCTTTTCCTCCCAGGCGTACAATTAATTACTAGATGTCTGTTTATTTGTGTGTGTGTGTTGGGGTGGAGAGGGGACTGCTAGGATGAGCTACACTGAATTCCACATTTTACTCAGTGACAAATAAATTTAATAACTTGCACAAAACATGATCAGACAAACGGAGTTTCAATACTGCACAGGACTGAAAACAGTTATTTAAGCTTTAAGATGACGCTAAGAGATCATTATGATAAAAGGACGTAGAGCTTTAAGCCACACTAAATAAAGTTAAACTCTTTGGGCTTGACTCCAAAAGACAACTACTTAAAAACGATTCATTCGGGCTTCTTTTACTCCAACTTGTCTTTGCTTCAGACGCTGAGTGATCCTCAAATCTAACCCATAACGTTGCCACAATAATTGATAAAACATGTTTACCTGCAGGTGATTTGGAGGAATGTGTAACAACAGAGGTATTTTATTTTATTTTTTTTGCAGCGCGTCTGGTACCGGTTCATAAAAAGCCAACAATAGTTCTTCTCCATATAAAGACTGATTCTAGCGGAGGAAAAATATGTATGAGGTGCGTGCCCAGATGTCTTGTGTAAAACAGGATTATTTAAGTTTATTGAGACTAAGAACTTTAAATCCACGAGGACCTTGAGCATAACCTGAGCTATGAGAAGAATGCTGAGAATTTTAATTAGAGCCAGGATATTTTTTTTAACCAATATGCCAAACCTGTCATTAAACTATGGGCGCTTTTATTATATTTCATTGAAACAAGCTGAAAGAGAGTGAACCCTTGATATTACATATAATGCAGAAATGTCAAGAGGAAAGTTTCGGCTCACTGATTTTACTGAAAATGAATTTTGCAGGACCATCTTACAAACATCCAGGTCTATTTCAAACAGAGGAAAGCTAGTTAAACAAGAAACACGCTATAATAAAAAGCGTAGCTTATATGTTCACTTATTTATAGGAAACAAACAAAATATACTGTAATCCCTCAAACATTTTTTTTCCTGTCAAGCAACAGAATCATGTATATAAAACAAGGTAAGAAGCAGGTTTAATTGGATTTTTATGTAATAAAACCAACATCCTAAATCATCCCAAATGGAGATAATAATAATAAAAAAGCACAAATATCTAACCCTTACTAAATTCATCCCATAGTTCCATTCTAACAAGCTCCTGCCTGTCATTGATAATTCAAAGAAAAGCCAGCAAATCTCCAGCATTCCTTCCCTGCCCCTGGTACAGCAAGAAACTCTTCGAACTTCGACTGAACCCGGCGAAACCCAGTGAGAAAGCAAATGTTCAGGTGTGTTATCACACACACAAGACAGAGGGTCGAAACGAGCTGAAATCCCAGCTAAAATGAGTCATTGTTATTATTATTATTAATAAAGAATGTAACTGTAAGGGCATAAAGTAGGAAAATGAAGAGTACAAGTCTCACCATCTTCACCTTTTTTTGGTCCTTACAGCGCAGACGTGGCACTCAGGGATTAAACATTAATAATCCAAGCAGGTCATGAAACACTTCACCTCCAACATTTTAAAACATAACTTTGTCCTTTAATCTTGCAGCTGAATGGCTTCTAATGGTTAGAATGAATAACTTTGACCGAATTTGCAAACTTGGTGCTGAAGGAGTCGTTGAACAGCTCCAGGCCGATTCAGTGCAGTTTTGTTGATGAACTTTGAACCGCCTTTTGTGTCAACACAGAAAAGACAAACAAAAAAGTAAAAAAAAAAAAAAATCAAGTAGGGCAGTAGCTTCCAACAAAGAGGTGCTGGTGTTTTACTGTTTCAAATTAACAAGCAAGGTCTTTCATAGTAAATAATTACAAAGTCAACAGAAAGGGGAGGTTATAGCAGGATTTCAGAGAAAGTCTCCCTCTACACGATGCCGCGCACGTCCTGTAGCCATAACGGCGATTCAATAAAACCTCTGCAATAAAGAATGACAACACAGGAAGTTTATACTGTGTTAAATTTAGGTTTGGGAGATTTGGAACCAGATCACACTTGATAAGAGAGTACAAAGAGTAAAGAGTAGATATAGTTTCAAATACATGTAAGACAGAAAAAGAATGATCTACAGCTACGGTAAAATCGGTGTGAGCTCACATTTTGACACAGTTCGGCTCAGTACGACAACAATCGGCTACGATGATGATGATGTTCAGCCTGTTAACCACATTCAAATTCTTAGTTTTCCATAATAGAGCACGCCAGCCTTGTCACATAAAGCCCACTGTGACTGATCAGTGTCGTTAGGCTGACAGATACAGAAATTTTGACTTGATTGTAGCATAAAATATGAAGTCTGGGGATTTATAAAGAAACAGTCTTGGGTCTAGACTGTTTTCAAATGTAGAGCTCATGTGTCTTGTAAGTGTTGGAATATCTCACTGGATATAGTAAAGCACTTTATTTTATCTGCGTTAATTTTCCCTTTAAAAGGTCTTGTTAAGTTCTCATAACTATCCAGGCAGTGTGGCGTGAGATGACATTTCAAACTACCTTCATGTCGATGAGCTCACAGAACAACACAGGGAGCTCTGTGTTCACCATATTAAAATCAATCCTCATCATTTCCATATTTTGTTGTCCTGTATAAACCAGGAAAGATACAGAGCTATGTGTTTGCTGTGTACAGTAAGAACAGTCTCCAGTTTGGCATTATTTAAACAGCGGCAGCCAGAAACATTTGAGTTTCACCTTTTCTCTGGATGTTTGCCTAAACCCAACGCAGGGATATGTAGCCAAAAATCACACCTTTAACATCCATTTAAAGATACCATGTAAAACATCTTAACTGGGGCCTTTTGTAGAGTAGAATGATGTTGATGAATGTCAGATTAGGAAGGATTTAGATAACATGTGTGAGTATCTAAAGTACTTGGACTGATGTTTCTGCAGACTTCATACTCAAGCGTACAGATTGCCTAAAATTCTCCCATGACAAATTTCAGTCATGGCATCACCGGACGAGGAGGAAGAGATCGCTTGCCTCTTAGCTTTAAAAAACAAAAGAAAAGAAGGTGCCTTTAGCCCCGTTTCTTCACCACCAGGGCAGCCACTGCACACCTGCCAGTGCTGCACAGAGAGCGGCAGTCACGCTGCGTGCTGGCACCGATTCTCACCTGAGAGCGGTTGGTGTTGCACACAAAACAGTGTGATGTGAACACCGTTTCTCGCTGGGCAGTTTATTGTGCGACACCGAATACGTGTATGCGGTCATAAAAATTGATCTTTGCGCAGACATGTCCAGCGGATGTCCGCTTCGAGTACATGTGGACCTCCGCGGAGTGAAGTATGCCGAATAAGTGGGGGCCTTTACGTTGGTGCAGTATTCTCCGAAAAGACAGGGGGCTGTTTTGTTTTGTTTTGTTAATGCGCCTTTTAGTCCGGTGCGCCTTATATATGACAAAAGTTTGAAAATGGACCATTTATTGACAGTGCGCCTTATAATCCACTGCGCCCTATAGTGCGGAAAATACGGTAGATGGAATGAGACAGTGACATTTTAATTTCTGTATATACTGACACCTGAGGAGACTAGAACCAAATATTAGGTTTTTTTAAAATAACAATGCATTTGATGCATTTAACAACAGTCTAAAATCCTGAAAATCAGAAATAATCTGCTCTGCAAATGACAACCCCTCAATTTACATCCGTTTGTGATGAGAAATTGTTTTTTTTTTTACTATTCGTTTACCTTGATTATGAGAAGTGGCTCCCGATGCTCCAGCCCTCCTCTGAGCGTGAACCCCCACGGCGCGCCTCCTGACAGAAACACGGGCACCAGCCTCCAGCCCTCTCCATCTCTGGTCCTCACGTCCAGATCGCCCGATGGCTGCGACACAGGCCAGAACTCCTCATCCTCCGTGTAGCGAGTGTATCCCTCTGCATCCATTGGACTGTGGCAAAAGTAAAGAGACGAGAAACCCACTTAACCGAGCATCAGATAGCCATATTACAACATCATGTTTAATAACAAAGTGACTTTAAAAGGTTCAGTTTTAGACTAAATGCAGTTCCCGCTAAGCATTTTGTATTTCGGTGTTATACTCATTTCAAATATTGCACAATTTGCAAATCGTGCTTTAGGCAAGACTTGTTTTCTTGTTATTTATGAGCCAATGTATTAAACAGATAAAAGCGTGTTACGTCAATAATCTTTGAAAAGTGAGCATACCAATTTAATCAGGCAAACAAGCTTAAAAATCTCACACTCAATTTACCTGTCCTTATGGTGCAGTTAAAAAACAAACAAACAAATGTCACAGATAGTTTGGGACAATAAACATGTCACAGCATGCCCATGTTAGGTTAGAAAGAAAGCATACAGCTCATCAAATATGGTCATGAAAACTGCATGAAAATCAAATATGGTCATATATAAATTTATACTGGCACTGCACTGAAATAACAGCTTGATTAGGTAAAAGCAAGTATATCTTATAGATAACTACGTTTAAAAAAAGCTTTTAAAATGGGATTTATTCATTAAATAGACGTCCAAAAGCCAAATACCAACGAATCAGCAACATTACAGTACTTTAAGGCAGTTCTTTTATAACTATTTGTTGTGCTCCTTGACATTTAAGTCGGGTAAACTCAGTAAAAACACGCGAGGCTTCATTTAATTGGCTTTTGTTTAAACCCGTGAACTTTCAGAGCTCTTAATTTGAAAAGACCTCGAAGACACAGACTGGACACGTCGGTGGGGAGATGTTTCTCCCTCTTGTTTTGATAAAAACGTAGACGAGAGTAAAGCTGAACATTACATAAAGACCTGCTGTCGGCCTCCAGACGGTCTGAATTAAAACCTAATGCTCTTACAAGTGAGGAGGTTTAAATTAAACACATCCACCAACACAATGGAGACCGTGCTCGACGAAGAAACTTCAGCAGACCTCCGTGTTCGGTAAGCCCAAAAACAAACTACCGTGAAACAGACTTTTCATGCTCCTTTTCCTGATAAAAAGGGGGATAAAACTTCCAGTGGCGCGACTGGACGTACCTGGAAGTTCAGTTCGTAGATAAACCGGTAAACGACAGAGCTCCGTCGAGTGGCACGCAGCGTTTTATCCCAGCTTAACGAGACGCAAACTTCATCTTCTGGAGGGACTCCTATCAGGTGAAACCCTCCTGAAAGTGACGCGAGCTCGCGCTTTAAAAAAAAAAACAAAAAAACCCCCAAACCGAACAGTGTCCCGTTTGGACGGCGACGGCTCAGCCCGTCTCCTGCTTTCAGACGCTGACACACTTCGGAGAGTTTAAATGAGCTAAAGAGTACGCCAGCCCAGCTTACGGACACAACAGAGATAACGAAGTGTGGCACGAGCGGCGCGCGCGTGCCACCTACTGTTGGTTAGCCAGAGCTGTTGGCTGCTCCGCTTGGTTGCCAGATAGGCAAAAATGACGGAATGTTGCTTTAAAATCGTATTAAACCATCTTTAAAATGCATGGAGGCAGTTCGATGGAGTGAACATGCAGGACTTCTGCTGGATCAGAAGCTTTGATTGATTGATTCACTCAGAAGCAGCTGCATGAAGGCTGAATATTAAACCCTATATGTACTGTGCATTCCATGGGTTGGTAATGAAGAAGAAGAGCAAATTTTAGCTCTCAGCTTTGAGGAATTTTATCAAACCCCCCTTCTCATGTGGAAAAGGACAAAAACTTTATCACAAAAACAGCTGTGTTCTCATGTGATTTAGAGGTCAAAATGTGTTTTTTTGTGAGACCCTCCCGCTTGTGGCTTGTGGCCTGTTCCACTTTGACTTTGAGGAAACCTATCTGGTTGCCATAGTAATGCTGAAGGAAGATGAAGACCGATTATGATCCCAACATATATGTTATTATATATAATGCAATCAAATGGATGGTCTGCTCATTTAGTTTTTTGCGTCTTCCCAGAGGCGGCTCCAGATATTTTTTTCTGCAGGTGCTAAGGGGGTGCTAAGCATTTTATTGAGGGTGCTAATGAAGGATTATTTGTTCTTACAGTTCTCAACACACACAGACGCAAGCACAAACATATATATATATATAAAAATTCCCTTCTCACCCTCCGCGGGTGGTCTTTTGTTTCATCCTCTGAGCTCGGGTCCTCTACCAGAGGCCTGGGAGCTTGAGGGTTCTGCGCAGTATCTTGGCTGTTCCTAGAACTGCACATTTCTGGACTGAGATGTCTGATGTTGTTCCTGGGATCTGTTGTAGCCACTGCTCCAG
>NC_051453.1:18736618-18769999 GCF_001649575.2 Kryptolebias marmoratus | reverse complement strand
CTGCGGGAATCCCGTGACCCGTGGGATTCCCGAGAA
Source organism: Kryptolebias marmoratus (assembly GCF_001649575.2). Taxonomy (NCBI): domain Eukaryota; kingdom Metazoa; phylum Chordata; class Actinopteri; order Cyprinodontiformes; family Rivulidae; genus Kryptolebias; species Kryptolebias marmoratus. The sequence continues at coordinate 18,769,963 of NC_051453.1, read as the reverse complement.
AATGTCAGCCTCTAGTACGCAGCGCTCATGGTGCGTTTAAAGACGGCTCGGAAAAACACATCCCCACATGTTAACAACAAATTAAACAATTGCAACGGCTGGAAAAAAAGTGCGGGGGATATAGGGCATACATAAGGGAAGTGGGGGACATGTCCCACACATACCCCGGTTATGCCTTTACTTGGGTGCTACGGGGGTGCTATGACTTTTCCAGGGGGAGCTATAGCACCCCCTAGCGCCCCCCTGGCGCCGCCAGTGCGTCTTACCCTTAAGATTTTATTTTGGCAAAAATACCTATTATTGTAGAGACATAAAACTTGCAAACAAAACTAAAGTCTCCTGTTTATCACTGTTTTGGTTAGTCCAGGTCCAAAGAATCTGCTTGGAGTCAGAATGTCTGCCAGTGTTAAGAAAACATGCTCATTTGTTTAGACCAGGGGTCTGCATCCTTTACAATCCAAAAGAGATATTTCTGCCCTTATTTAGGTCCAAAAACTATGGTTTGTTATAATATTAAATTAATGTTTGTAATAACATGTGTGATGGCCAAATCTATGGCCACACTCTAAAGTCAGTAACTCCTTTTATACACTTTATTTATATTTTTTCTTTCATACAAACACAATGATATTTTAGTTGCAATAAAAACATTTATTAGTTGATTTGGATACATTTGTTCTATTTGTTAGTGTGCCCATTTAGTTAACACGTGTGTTTATGTCAACTTAATTTGTTGCTTAAGATTAACTTTGTGTTTGTTTTTGCAGGTACTTACCTGCCTTGGAGTTGCCAGACTAAAGATGGGGGCCAGGGCTCAGCAGGTTCAAATGCTAATTGGACTGCACCACTAGTTCCTGCTGGCGAGGGGGATTTGTAGTTTCTTTGTTGAGATAAGTTTCTGTATTTAAGTAGATATGAGTGTTTAAAGTTTAATATTTTGGGTGTTCATTTTTGGGTCTTTAGTTTAGCCAAACTTAGCTGTACTGTTATTTGTTTTGTGTTGTTTGTAATTGTATTCTGTTTAGTTACCCCTATTGTGTCTTAATTGGTCTGATCAGCCAGTATGTAAACCCTCGTGTGTCATTTTTTAAGGAAGGTCAGTTATGTTTGTTTGTGCAGCCAGGGTTTGCATCTTTTTTTCCCGAGTTCGGTTTTGTCTTGTTTGACCTCTTTCATGAGCTCAGGTTGTCTTTTTTTTTGTTAGTTATAATTGTTGGGTTAAAATAATAGAAACTCTATTTTTCTAATATCTCCTGGGACTCCTCCTGTTTTAACTCGGTCCTTCACAACATGATTGACATTTATTGGTATTTTTACATGTTAGGACAGAGAAAAATAAAAACAAACTATTGTAAAAACAAGGGGTGAAAAAAACAAAAACATTTTTTAATTCTAATTCCTGAGGCCCATGTGAGTCATTTGTGTTTGTAGAAAATTAATAATATAAGCATCAAGTCCAAAAAAACAAAGTATTTATTAGAGGGGGTGAGCTTTACTCCACTGCATGCAACACTTTGCACTTGGTGTTGGAAGGCTTGGCTTCAGCTGCTCAGCCATGGAAACCCATTCCATGAAGCTCTCTGCTCTGTTCTTCAGCTGATCTGAAGGCCACATGAAGTTTGGAGGTCTGTAGCTGTTGACTCTGCAGAACGTCGGTGACCTCTGTGCTCTTTGCTCCTCAGCCTCCACTGAGCCCGCACTGTGGTTTTACATAGTCTACCACTTCGTGGCTGAATTGTTGTCGTTCCCAATCACTTCCACTTTGTTTTAAAACCATAACAGCTGACTGTGGAATATTTAGTAGCGAGGACATTTCAGGACTGGACTTATTGCACAGGTAGCATCCTATCACTGTACCACGGTGGAACTCACTGAGCTCCTGAGAGCGACCCATTCTTTCACAAATGTTTGTAGAAGCAGTCTGCATGCCTAGGTGCTTGATTTTATACACCTGTGGTCACGGAAGTGATTGGAACACCTGGATTCAGTGATTTGGATGGGTGAGTGAATACTTTTGGATATAGCACTTTAGAAACACATTTTTAATGCTGATGTAAAACAACACTCACTTTGTGCTGTGAGTTGTCAGCAAATAATGAAAGAATGAAGAAACAAGCTGCTCATGACTGGATCTTTCTGCACCATGATGGTGCTTCATTGTCAAAAAACAAAACTGGATTTTTCTCTTTTATACATTTCAGACATAACAGTAAAAACGAAGCAGACAATGTGGTGAATGCTCTCTTTATTTCACTTTTTACACAATCCAGAATGTCATAGAGCTATGGGAAACAGTTTAGTTAAACATTAAAAAGGGCTTTAATCTGGGGTTATAATAAAATGGGAACAGCACGGTTTAGGTAATTCAGCATCGAGTGCAATTTGTTGTCTAGTCCGGTGTAAAACAACACAAAATGAAAACAATGCAAAGTCACATCAGAATGTTTATACAGTCCCTTTATCCAGGAAACGTTTTTTTCTCAATGAAGTGTCTAAAAATGACAGTTTTAATGCACAAAACAATAATACTCCATGAAAGGTTACAATACTATTGCTTGATTTTTTTTCTCTTAATCACAGTTGTAAATTGGTGAGTTTATTTACTCTATAATGCACCAGCAGCTGTTACAGTTTTAAAGTCTTGGTGCTCACAGTAAAATTACTTTCTCTGTATGATTAAACAGGTTTGTCACAAATTTTAACACCATTTATGAAAAGGGAGGGAGACAAAGTGAGACAGAAATTGAAAGTAAACATGATCCTCTGTTTTATCCATTTTTAAACATCCATCACCAGATGACATTAAGGCTAGAGGTAAAACTTTGTTAATTGGTATTTTGTAGATGCACATCTTCTCATAAATATGGGGGGAAACTAAAGTAAGGGCTTTTCAGGAACAAATAGTTATTGATTCTTCAAACAAAGCTGAACAAAGCTTTGATTTCATTAGTATTTACGCTCCCTTCTTTATTACATTTCTGTTGCTGTGTGGCTAAAAAACTGATTCAGCCTTAAGTCACAGAATCTCGTCACTTAAATTGAGCATCAGTAACACTAACTATAGCATCCATATTCAAGTTTTTGCTTTTGTTCCTCTCAAAAAGAAAAATAGAAATGATCACAGTTGTAAACATTCAGGAGAAAGAACTTGAGTTTTTGCGCAGAACCCATAAATACACGTCCCGCCCTGAAATTATTGGAATGATGAGGCCAACTCTTTTACTTTAGCTGTCCATCTCTGGACTTAAACCCTGTAGAGCTGCATTTTATCTGCTAAAGAGGAGACTGATAGGACTGACCCCCTTCAAAACAAAAGAACTAAAAGACGCAGCACTGACAGCCTGGAAAAGCTGCACAAAAGAAAAACGTAAGAGTTTGGTGATGTCAGTGGGTCACAGTGGAGGGTTATTGCAACTAAATATCAAGTTTTATTCACTTTGATTCATTTGAAGTCTGTCTGTTCGTTCCTTCCGTTACAAATAATCTTGTAAGTCGTGTATTCGATCCAGACGTAATCAGCTGGAAATAAAAGCTGAAGTGCTGTGCTCTTGTCTCATCAAACCCGAACATTTTCAGCCGACAGGCAGCAAAAGGAAAGGAACTGGCCTCACTGCTCCAATACTTTTAAACAGTGAGTTGACCTGCTACATCGAGTTGCCTTGAAAAATGCACATGTAAACAAACACGATTATCTTCCCCCACCCTCCCCAAAGATGAGCATTAAAGACACAATCAGGCCATTTTGAGGTGGTGTTCTGTGTTCAAGTTAAGAACACCTAATGCCCTCCATGTTGTAGACTGAAAGCTTTCTGAACTGCTAGTCTGGACAGAACTGACGAGCTGATAATGTGGACCAAAGCAGATTGTGACTCGTCAACATTTTTAAGCAGTTCAAGCAAACTCTACTATATAAACCTTTTACATTGCTTTTAATTTTGTATGCAATGGTTGTTTCAGCAGAAACTTTTATAAAACTCCCAACTAGAGCTGCCTCAGGCTGCACCAGAAGCGCTTCAACTAGCTGCCGCCACCATTAGCAGTTGCAAATAACCCCAAACTTCTACTGAGTAATGGTCGTCATAAAGATTCTTGCGTTTGGACTAGTCGTCGGCTCGTCAGTCCTATCAGAATTAAACTCGATTTCTCCAATTTCGGGGTCGCTCAAAGAGCTATCTGGAACAGGTAAGATAGCAATCATTCATACCTTTCACCCAAAACCCCACTTTAAAATGGCCGGAACATCCATTCAATGAGTGGTTTAAGGCATTCATTAAATGTGCTAACAGGAAATCGTATGTGTAGTATTGGCCTGTAATCTGAGAGAATACAACCTTTAGGCCACTCAGACCTCAGCGGTGCACAGTGTATGTATATTATACGTTAAACATAAAATGTTCTGTGTAAAACCGGCGCTGTTACTGAGTTTGTGGTAATCAAAGTTCAGCAATAAAAAAATTCTGTTTAGAAATGAAACATTACTCTTTGGTTCTGTTGATGTAATACTTTTGACTTCCTATTATTCTCTCTTTATGTAAGATTAATTGTTCAATAAGACAGAAAACACTCCTCTGATGTGGGTAAATAACCGTAAATTGAAACAAAGCTGATCCATTTAGAACAGCATCTTGGTGTCGATTGAAGAGAAACATTGCTGCATTTCTGCCTGGGTAACAGTTACCGTCATCACTGCGAACAACAAAAGAGCTTCGGAAAAATGAATTGGAAGGGCTACATAGTTTAGAAAAACAGGTAAGAAAAGGGCAGAACAGAAATGCGGAGGCGTGTGTGTGTGATTGTGTTCGACCCGGAGTGGAGTTATCAGCTATGTACAGCACAGCAGCTGGCAGACAAAGGGTTGAGGATGCTGAGGACGGTGTTTATGTGAGTCCGATTTCCTCCAGAACGCTGCGAGGGGTCTCTGCTTCCTGTGAGAGCGAGAGAAGAACCACATCTCCTGTGAAGCGTTTGTGAGCTGAACACAACGGGACAAACGTAGACGCTGTGACAACACTGATCTGCCCTGATGCCACCGGAGTCAAACGGACACGGTCTTAAAAAGGAGCAGTCTGTAGGACTGACTCCTCAACTTCCTAATCCAGTTAAATCAGATTGGTGGAGTCTTGTAAGCAAACTAAAGCTTGTGTGATTGTGATTTTTCTTAGGGTGCAAATTTAGTTTGGAAACAAAAAATTTAAAAAATGTATTAAGTCTCATAATACATATTATTTACTTTAATCAATAATATTAATAATAATAAAGGCCCCATATTGGAAAGTTAAAGTCCCTGTGTGCAACTATTATTAAAACTTTGCTGTCAGTTTCAGATTACGTGGTTATTTTTTTATATAAATATTCTGAATGGACTCCAGGCAGCACTGAAAGTGTTACAGCTGACTGCTGCTGTCACCATTCATTCTGGCAAATAACCACAGAATTACACGTATATGCATATTGACTAGCCATTCCACAGAACCCCTCTTCAAAATGGCCAAAATATACTAAGATAAGTCCTTCTCAGGTTATAAAAACAGAAAACTATAATTACTGGCTTTCTGATTCAGGGCCTGTACTTTTCCCTTGTTTTTTTTTTTTTTTTTTACCCCAAGTGTTTGATTGTTCATAAATAGAAATATTCCATATCAGCTATTACAACTATGGCTCAAAGTTAACAATTTGACAACTTTTTTTTATGTTCCACAGAGCTGCGCTAGCTTCTACTGCATATTGTCCAAGAAATCATCAGAAACGGGTGGCGGTTTGAGGCAAAAAGAAAAAAAGACACACTTACTTTGGCATCCTAAAACAAGGCTCAGCACAAAAGTAAAGAGAGGCGTTTTATCAGAGAAGTGAGACCAAAAAATATAAAATAAAAAAATCAGGTTTTATGTTAAAAGTAAGAAAACAACACATTTCTAGAGTGGCTGCTGTGAAGTTCTTTCACTTTAAGCACAAAAAAGCTCAACCCAGACTTTAAAGCTATCAGCTATAAATATACTGACACCTCTGCCACATTTTATTTAAACTAAACATTCCATCTGACAAGCAGCCGAGCCTTAAAACAGTTCAGTTTGTTTCTGACAGATGAGCAAAGCTGAAGGAAACGTCATTTTAATTTGTTAACCTGGACTGCAGAAAGGGTCACATTGTGAATATAAAACACAAAAAAACCCTACAAGTCAGAGACAGATTGGTTAACAAAGGAAGACACCAGTGTGCTCGATGGTTAATAAGTCATTAATGATTTATTTATTATAAAAACTGATATATTACTGATTTCATCATGATGGTTAAATGGGACAACTTCATTTTATAAGACATACGGATAATGACATCATCAAACATGATTTTTAGTCAAAAACAGCAAATTATTCATTATTCATAATGAATAAATAACTAACAAGGCTAAACCACTGGCATGTTTAAAAGGTTTTTTGTCATGATCTTTATATGGCCAAGCAAAAAGATGCTCCTCTAATTTGTGCAAACTGCAAAATCTTTCAGCCTAACCTCTTAAACCACTTACCTCGAAGGTGTGCTGCTCCATTTAATCAGAAAATAATCAAATTTTCTTCAAAACATTACCAACAGGTTAAAGTCAGACAGACACTGAATTGAATAAATCCTCCATCCTTTGCTACATTCTGAGCACATTTGTTCTCCTTTCAATCACCTTTGACAGCTTGTAGACGTCACAGAAAGAAGAATGAGTCGAACGCACGAGGCCAACAACAGAAATCCACAAAAAAGGAGCGAAAGGAACAGAAAATACAAAACTTACTTAGCATTCACTACCCACACATGTTTAAAGGTAATATAACACAACCTGGGAGGCAACTAATAAACAGAAATAATACATTTTTGGACAAGCTAGATTGGACCGTTATGAAGTGGGGTTCTTTGTAAAAGTGTAAATATGAGCGTTCAGCTTGGACAAGCTGCTAGTCCAATCCACTTCGGTCTTGGCTGCATTCAAACCAGACGTTAGCTTGTTGGTGCTGTCAGGATAAAATGATTTCTCTAGACTGAGGCTGTTCAAAGACCTATCCACAACCCTAAAATGGGATTAAAAACAGAATGCAGTGACTTGCAAATCTCATAAACCCATATTTTATTCACAACGGAACATAGTAAACATATCAAATGTTTAAACTAAGAGAATAGATTTTTTTATGGCAATTTGATGGCAGCAGCACATCTCATGAAAGTCAGGACAGGGGTAACAAAAGGTTAAAAATAAATGAATAAATTTGCATTTTGTAGCTAAATAGGTTAACTGGCATTAGTTTTAGTAAGAGGACTGGGTATACAAAGAGTAGTAAGAGAGAAGTAAAGATGGGCAGGGGTTCACCTGTCTGTGAAAAACTGTCTAAAAACATGTTCCTCAGTGAAAAAATGGGATAACTTTGAATGTCCCATCATCTACAGTTCATAATATTCACAAATGCTGTTTAAAGCTCTGTCAGGCAAAGAAGAAGCCAGATGTGAACACCATCCAGAAAAGGTGCCGCCTTCTTTGGGCCAAATCTCATTTAAAATGGACTGAGGCAAAGAGGAGAACTGTTCTGTGGTCAGACAAATCAGAGACGCCACATCCTCCATACTATAGAAGAGAGGGACCATCCAGCCTATTCTCAGTGCACAGTTCAACAGCCTGCCTCTCTGATGGTATGGGGGTGCATTAGTGCCTCCGGCATCGGCAGCTTACACATACAGATACAGGTTTTAGAACATGTGCTCCCATCCATATGATGTCCTTTCAGAAAAGGCCTTCCATATTTCAGTAAGACAGCATTAAACCTCAGACTGCATCATTGCAGCAGCAGGGCTTCATGTAGAAGAGTCCAGGAGCTGAACTGACCTGCCTGCAGTCCAGACCTCTCACCAATAGAAAACATTTGATGCGTCATGAAATGAAAAACACAAGAAAGACCCAGGACTGTTGATCAGCTAGAATCCTCCATCAGACAAGAACGGGACAAAGATTCCCTCCAAAACCTCCTGCAGCTGCTCTCCTCAGCTCCTAAATCTGTTGGTAGAAGAAGAGGGGGTGGTCCACAGAGGGGAAACATGACCCTGTCCTGACATTTTTGGTATGTTTTGCTGCCATGAAATTCAAAATTACCTTATTAAAAAATATAAACAAAATTTGATTAAATATTTGATACGTTTAGTATGAATAACATATGGGTTTATGAGATTTGCAAGTCATTGCATTTTTGTTTTATTTGACATTGTATACAACGTCCCAACTTTTTTGGAATTGTGGTTGTACAACAGGTAAGATATTACTTATTTTTACTTAGAACACCACTTAAAAAAGGCCAAACTATTCCATTAAAATCATAAGTCTGAAGTCTGTGTTTAAGTAACCCTAGAATTCACACAAATATGTCAAGCGACTGATTCTTTAGGTACATTTGTTTAAATAATTTACACCTAGATTACTCAGAAAAATGCACTGAATACTTAAACACAGAGGCTTTTGTGCACGGGTGCTGCAGTCTCTGCGACAGGGGGCAGACTTTTCCCACACAGCAAGAGGCAGGAGCACAGGTACACGAAAAAAAACAAAAAAAAAAAACATCCATCATGAAAAAAATAACACTGATCTAATTTGTCATAGGTTTAAAACAGAGGCTTTTATTTGTGTGTCATCCTGATCCAAGGGTGTTTTCTGAAGCCAAAGACAATCTGTCGAGTGTTTAAGCCCAAATTAAAAAATTTGCCTCGATCAAAGTTGTGGGTCCTGACGACACACAATACAAACACTCATAAACATAAAAATAGATGTTCAGGTGTTCACAGAAAATATAGATAATTCAGTAGAACTATGAAAGTCATGTTACAAAACATTTTCATGTCTCAGAAACATGACAGTGACCTTTATATCGCTCTTCTTAGAAATAAGCAGCCTTAATGTTAAAACCTACTTTAATTTCAAGCAGTTTTCTTTAAAAACATTGTATCATGATTGTCACATCGAACAAACTGAGTCTATTGTTACACCCCCGAACCATTGACAATGTCAGGTGCTCAGAGCAGAAAGAAAGGTGCCAGGCACTGAGTAGCTCAGCATGCAGGGTGGGTAGCAGCAGCAGCAGCAGCAGCAGCAGCGATGGCAGCCAGTCAGTACACAGGCACATTAAAGTATTCATGACGGGGCTGGGGGAGAGAAATGCACACAGCTTAGAAAACAAGACCGCGTCGAGTCGTAACATTCAGCTGCAAGACATGCAGGACACGGAGGAGCAGGCAAAAGGCATCGCTTACAGACAAACTACTCTCCTGTTTCCTCAAAGAGGCTCAGAGCATGCTCATGTCTGGATGATAGGTTTGAGAGGGGCAAAATGTGCTAAAATACCCAGTAATTAGTTAAAAAAAGAACATTTTAAAACGGTGACCTGAATCACAGTGACACTCAGTTTTATCCAACTATGAGTTCAAAGTAAACATATTAACACAACTTACATTTATCAATAGAAAAGTCGTAGTAGTATGCAGTGCTAATAACTACAGCAGCATATTAGGGTCACAGAAATAAAAAAGATTAAGACGAAGACTTTTTGTTTCCTAGTTTCAAGAATAAAAAGTCTAAATATTAAGAAAAAAAACGAGTGGTTCAATTATTAATAATTGTTCCAGATCTGCCCGTCGTCATTTCCAAAGCGTACTTCAGCAGATTAAGTGGGCTGAAGTGCAGAGAACGGGTAAGAAAATAGTGTGGCACTTTTGCCAGCCGTGCACATAAAAATAGCCTGCGATTTTCAAATGTGGCTGCGCAAAAAATGCAGCTGCACTGCTCACTGGTCATTTGGTCGCAAACGCTCTGAACTCAGTGAGACTGCAAGAAAAACTTGGCATATTTTTTCACAATTTTTTTTTAGTCACACACTGATCTCCAACACCCGCAGTGCAGTGAGACAATACCTTTTCAGACTCTTATTGTGAAGGACTGAAATAAGTTTTATGACTTTTGCTCATTGATGGCTCTGTTGCTGAGTGAGTAATAAACACAGCAAGTCAGATAAACCGCTTTGTGTTGTTATTTTGTAGTTTAACATAAAAACACTTGGTTGCGTAATTATCAATAATAAACCCAGTCGGGTTTGGGAGCATAGAGGGGTTTACTTCATCAAGCTGAGTCTTGAAACTCTATTTTGACCGTTTTGACTTTAATCTTGAAACTCAGAAACAAACAAACAAAAAAAATTCCTTTTCAATTTTTTTTCTTCTGTGATAAGCCTTCATAAATAACAAACGTCACATAAATGGAAACAAAAAGAGAAAACTAACACTCGTTTTCAGTGTAAGTGTGTCTAATCAGCTGTAAAGACGTGACTACTGGTAGGGACTGGGAAAAGAAAACAGAAAAAACAATCGGAACAAGAAGGAACTGAGCTACAGACTGTATACAGTTATATATAAACCCCAGTAAGAAGACTACGGGACTCTAGTGGTACAGACAGCCTATATCCACAGACACAAAGTATTCACCTTAGTCGACCTAATTCTGGAAAAGACCAGAGGATTCTGATGTCATATTTGGGACCATCACACCTGTGAGGCAAAGAGTTTCATAAGGACAGAGGCAAACAGAACGATCCATGGGTTCTGCGGTCAAATCTACCAACCCAGAACACTACACTGGTACAGAACGTGCTCGCAGAGTAGGAGAATAACTCTGCACCACCTCCACAGCTATGTCCCTGTTCATGGGGACGTCTCCGCTCTATTTGTCCCTGATGCCTCCTATGCTGAGCCTAGCTGAGCCGCAACTCTTCAGAGGCTCCATTATTCCAAAAGAAGAGTAAAGAAAAGCACCCGTCAGCTTTTGAGAGACAGAGAGAGAGGGGGGGGGGGTTCATTAAAGGCTTATCAAAATCACCTCCACTAAATCCGCTGTGGTATGTTTTCCACGTAATTCGTGCACGATGCACTTTCTGAGCTCTACGAACACAAGGCGGCAGGTCCAAAATGAGTCCCCAACGCTCTTCTTGCATTGTTTCACCATGCGGTTCTTGGATCCAATCCATTTCTGGATTTTGTTTATCCTGTACCACTCCATTATGACACTGTTGTGCTTCAGAAAGTTCCAGCTGTGTAACCTGATTACTAAACTGCACCTTCGAGCGCATTGTGAGCCAAATCGTTTCCTCCTGTGTCACTTACAGGAACTCCAGCACCGCAGGTATTTTTTTATTTTTTTAAGATTTGATCTGATTGCAGTTCTGATGATAAAATAATCTCAATAAGAGCACATAATAACTCCATTTCTTCTAGTCCACAAATTTTTTATTGTGTTTAAGCCAGAAAAAGATCAAAACCAACAATGAGTGATCCAGTTAGCTGGTATTACCGGTGCAGTCAGACCAAGCCTCCAGAAGAGGTAGTAAAGGCCAACACATGTAAAAAGCACTCCCACCGACCACTTCACTCAAATAAAAAAAAAAAAAAAAAAACATATTGCCATGCCCATCCGCATCCTCGCTGACCAAGCAATGGCTGACTGGCTTCACTGGCTCACCTTAAGGCAGGCCTGTCGTGTCTGAGTCAGACCACCACTGAGGCTGCTGGCTGTTTGGAAGGCTATTTTTAATAAATTTAAAAAAAAAAAGTGAAGCTACTCAACTTGTGTTCATTCTCTATTTCACAATGCAGCCCAAACGAGCCAGGTTGTATCAAATACATATACAGTCCTGCTCACCATTATTGGCACCCATGAAGTTTAAGTACATATAATGGAATATTTACTGAAGGAAATTCATCAAGTGAAACAACATTTTATTGCTGATAGCTTGTGCTTGATGCAAAACAGCAAATGATCAAAAACATTTAAAAAGATAAACATTATGAGGAAAACAAAGAAAAACATAATTTTTACCATGCCAATGGTATTGGCACCCTTTGCTGCAAATCAATATGAAAACCCAATTTGGCTCACCTGTTGCAAATCACACATAAAGATCACTTGTGATGGACTGCCTCCACACATGTGACATGAATTAACCAATGAATGATGATGAAGATATTCACTCAGCTATGCAAATCATGAAGGGGTGCCAATAATGGTGAGCAGGACTGTATACTGTATATTAATGTCTGGACAGAGGGTCAGACTCACTGGATGACAACCCTGCTGGGATGTAAAAACTCAGCCAGAACGTGGATGGATTTTGCAAGGTCTTTGAGAGGTCTACAGGTGGATATTAAGACTGTGGGCTCCCTATTGGATATGAAAGGTTGTGGAGAGTTTTGTAGTGAGGTTGTGGGGGGTTCCATCATTGTGGTGGCAGCGTATCCACGATGTGTGGCTCATACGCGCTGGCGTAGCTTGGTCGTTGAGAATTTGAAGCAGGCTTGAACACACGGACCCCATACTTGGGCTACAATTCTATTGCACTGCAAAGGTAGTGCTTCAGGGAAGTTAGTGCAACGCTACTGGTGGCTCAGCCTCCATGCGCCACAAACAGCTGTCCTTCTTTCGCCTTGTGGCGGCAAAGCAAGAAACACTCAATTTCATCGTGGTCAGAGGAAGGAAACAAGGTAGATGTGGTGCTGCTAACTATTAGAACCTTTTAGAAGAGTACTAAGTGAGTAGCAGCATCATGATTGCCAAATTCATCGCAATCCACAGACATTCGGATATGTTGTGGAATAAATAAGATCATCATCTAGTGTTGAAGAGGGCCTAACTGAGTAGCATCTATATTAGACACACCTCAGCCAAAAGGAACACTGTGACCTTAAATAGAAAAGAATAACTCTAAAGCTTGTTCCTTGTGGCTTTTTAAATGTGTTGAAAGAGTTCAGAAAAAAGGCATCTTTGGATCTACAATAATGAACGATTATTTGATGAAACTCTTCCCCATTTCACATAAATACACACAAATACTCCTACTGAGTTAACCAGCATCATAACACCACTTTTAGGGTTAGTTAAATCAAATATATATTGTGGATATGTTGAGCCTGCTTCATAGTATAGCTTCGATATACTTCCAAATCAAGACTTGCACTTTTTATATTAATCCATGACTAAACATAAAGAAAGTGATTACCTCTTGACTGAGGAATGCTTGTTTCAAAGGCTTGTTCAGAAATCAATATTCAGTCAATTCATTCAGTGCTGTTAGTATAAGCTCAGACCAGTCTCCACACAGGCAGCATAGCCCTTCAGATTAGTATTTTCCTTTGTATTGTATTAATTAGAAAAGCCTAAAAATAATAATTTTGTTCTTTCCATGTTTTCTTTAGCTAAAGGAAAAGGAAGTGTAAAATTGCCAACAGTTAATGCAGACCTGTAAAGTGTTGGATTATTCTGCCTGTCAGTGAGACTGTGTGTATCCAGAGAAGTTTCAAGCATTCATTTGAGTTCATGCCTGCAACGACCCGCACAGTGTGCCGTGTATGTTTCACTCAAAGTCACCAGGGTCGTCAGTCTGACAGAAACACATGCAGATAGAAGCTGGAAACCCATGCTGACTGAGTGCACCAGTCTAGTAGTTACCAATTCCCTGGACAGAGGAATGGATAAACCTTTACAAGATCTCCTCATTTGGTAAACTTCCCCAGTCTTCGCTCTGGCTCTATAAATACAGAAGTGAGCCAATCAGAGACTTCTTTTTCTCTCTTCCTCCCAGGGTAAACTTGGATCACTTCACCCCTTTCTATATCAGGAAACATCAAAATTATCCACTTAAAAACAAAAAAAAAAGCTCACAAAGAACTTACCATAAGCCTTTTAGGGTCACTGCAGTCTTTTGATGGCGACATATTGAGCCCAAGTTATGCGCTTCGTCACTAAAAGCTAAATCTGAGCGGCCTTTTTCAGCGTTTCTTTTTTGACACTTTATGTAAACTGTCCCCCGGTGCTGGCCTTTCTTTCCAAATAACATCGCTTTTCTTTGGCGGATGTTAATGGGCTGTCAGCAGTGACCTGATTTCCCATCCGAGAGCTCATTAGCTCTGGCCTTTTGGAGCACTATCTGACTGAATGTTGAGCAAACAAAAGCAGCAAACCATCAGCTTGACTAATCAGATCTAATGTATTATGTTCTACTTTGTCATACCGCATACTGCTAATCCTTTTTAATCAGTGAACTCTAGTTCTGCTTCAGTTTTCTCTTTTAGGAAGCCCATGAATTAGATGGCTTAAAAGCTCCAATGACATATGCGTTTTAGAAATTTAGGTTTTCACACTGTAGTACATGTCCCAACGGGGCTACGCCAAATCACACATATGATGAAAACTTTAGGCTTATTATTTAAGGAATAAAACTGGGATTCAGTTGTTATTTTAGACGTTCTCGCTCAAAAGGTGCTGCTTACTTTCACCAAAGCCTACTTTTGCAGTTTCTGCCACTTAACTTTGTGCTCATACTTTTGTGGGTACACAAAAAAGCCACTTATCAGATGTGCACTGATTCACAGATGGGCGTGTGCACAATGTGTGATCGGATTGGTAGAGCAGCAGGCTTTATGGGTTTAAACCTCATTTTCTCCATCAGTGTTTATTCACTGTTATTTTAAGATTTTGTCCAAAACAATGAAGCATGGCTGGTTAAGGTTTCTAACTTGACTAACAATAATCGTCCTCTCCTCGTGTCTGTTATCTGTGTAATAAATTTGTCCGTAGCTTTTAATTTCAGCCCAGAGCTGGCTGCTCAGATCTGGTTTATTTCTTGTCCAATTTTTTTTAGTAACTTCTTGTTTTAAAACCAAAGTAATTTGTGGCTTTTTTTGGTTTTCTTTTGGCTACGTACAGCTGAATAGAGAATAGAGATTGCTCGGTCCTTCCCTCCTTCAAAAAAAAAAAAAAAAAACAATCAACGTCCCCAAAAAATGAAAGTCACATGCACAAATATGTGCATTGCCGGTAGTTGATCTGATGATGGTCGATGGAAATCTTTTAGCGTATCCACCCAACTGTCCAAACTCCCAGAGAGGTCAGGGTGCGGCACGGGGGTCTGGAAATGACACCTTAAATTATCTAATAAGTAAAACTTTGCTGCTGTGAGTTTGAGTCTGACTATTTAGAAGGTACAATTTTTACTCTCTGTGTCACTCCTAATTTGCAATTCCGATTGTTCCCTCTTTCAGTGAAATGTAAATGTAGGAAATGAATGTTTGTGTGGTCTCAGAAATAATAAGGCTTTGTTTCAGCTCTGATTACTTCCACCTACAGCATTATCCTGCTCTGAAGGGACTTTAACAAAGCAAAATTTCTTGGTTACTACCTAGTAGGATCTAAGCATTGGTTTGAGTCATGTTTCAGAGTTGATGGTTAGTGCCTAAAAATACGGAGCCATCAGAGATTTCAGTTTTGCGAAAAAGTCAACTTTAGGCAGAGAAAACGAAAAGAAAAAACACACCAGCAGCTCCTGGTTTCATGGCACAGTCCAAACCTCTGAGCAACTGCTGCTGGTGCGTTTTTCTTTTCCTGCTAGCTTTTAGTGTTGTTGGTGAATCTACAGTCTAAGACTACTGACCTAAATCTACAAGTTGGGGAGTTTAGGAGGAGTGACATAGACTGTACCTGCAAACAGGCGCATCTGAAAGTCTATATTCTGCAAATCACAACAGTAAAGAATACACAGGCAAAGAGAAAAACATGTCAGCCGCATTCAAGATTCAGCAACCTACACACAGGACACACGAAGCTCAGTGACGAGTATGACAATAAAAATCAGAAAAAGCCATTTGAGAGACCTTAGAGGACAGAACGTGGTATTAGCAGTTCTGACCTGCTCCCCTCGATAAACAGAGGGTTAATTCATTCTGGGAATGGATGGAAATTTTACAGAGTAGTTGTGCGGATAAAGTAGCCATGATTGTATTTATTTATTTATTTATTTATGGCTTGCAATGCCATCTTCACGATGTCTGATTCTCTGTTTGCTGCCATGGCAGCAGGGGATCCTGGTAAAAATGGTGCCAGAGAGAACCCGCCTTGTTAATGGGACTTTTTAAAAAATATTTTAGCACAAAAATGTAGAGTTAATCGAAAACTATATGTAAAAAAAACACAAAAAAACCCCCCAAAGGAATATGCTGGTAAGAGAAACAACTGCTAATAGTCAGATTTAGACTATTTAGAGCTTCAGTGGACAGATCGTCTCTGTTCGGATTCTGCTGGTGGACAAGGCCTAAATCCTTTAAACTTGAGCAGTTTTACTATACTTTACAAAATTGTTTTATTACCTAACTTCATCTCTGACTCAGTCGGCTGTAAAGTTGTAGCTCTGTGCAGCTGTAATTTTATTCCACTATCTATTCTCTTAAGCTGCGGTTATCAAATACTTCAGTCGAGTACGCCATCTAATAATCGATTAATCACATTTATATGCACTATGTGAGTTGTTCTCAGCACAGAAAGCTCAATTCAGTTTTTTTTCCTATTGATTAAAAACTCTTGTTACGTAAAAAAAAAGCTGACAGTCACGTATAAGTTGTGTGTCCGGGGTTGAAATGTCAAGATGTTTTCTTACAGCTTTGGTTGTTGTTGTTACAAAACAATAAAATCACAAGTACAGGGGAGATGTTGTGTTTGGCTTGCTTAGGTGCAACAACTCGTCCTTTGACTAAAACAAACGTTTCGAAGCAACGTTGTAAAGAAGAGTAGGCCAAAGTTCCTCCTTAATGATGTGATAAAGACGGACGGGAGCTGTTGCCGCTAACGGTGGTTTTTCCACACATAGCTTTGTTTTTGTTTAATAAATTATGGCATAGTGGTAAGAACTGAATAATTGTAGAACCTGGTAAAGACCAGATTGTTTCTTTTTACGTCCTGAACCTAAAACCATAGACCTGACGGAGGGTAGGCTTTCTCTTACCCATGACTGAATAAGAGTCTGTAAAAGCAGCTAATGCAAACATCTCCTCATTCTGCTGGTCCACAGTAAAAGCTGGTAACATTCAGGGAGGGTCTGTTGTCAAGCAGTCCCTGTTTATGATAGTCTATAACGAAAACTAATCTAGTCAATGAATCCGTTTTCAGCTGAACAAGTAATGAAAGTAATGGAACAATCCTCTTCCACAAAACACACACGTTCATAAATACTTAAGTAAACACTTATCTTTTTAGGTCTTTTACAGGTCTAAGTGTTTTGTATTAATAAATAAAAAGGTGTTTTTATTGTGCCGTCACCACAAAAAACACAACAAACAAGGGTATCGTCACAACAATCTGAACTAAAATGTGTGCAGTAGTGTAAAAATACGTTAGTATTTTACATTCCTCTGTTTGGAAAAAGGAAAAAAAGTCTGTACATGCTGAATAAAAACAGGGTATATTACAGATGTAAAGAAAAACAGCGAAGCTTACCCAACAGAACAAACTGTTTACAGAGGAACGGATTAGATTTCTTACCTCCTGCAGCAGGTCAGCCTGCTCGATGGCCTTCAGGACGTTTTTTTTGGACGTCTCCTGAGCCTCCCCACCCAACAAGAACTCATCTAGAATGAAGTAAGCCTTCTCAAAGTTGAAAATAATGTCTAGCTCACAAACCTGTTCAAAACAAATATAAATAATCCAATTTATTACAGTATTCAGAGGCTGGGCAACAGGTTGCAACGCAACAAAGAGCAATGTAATCGTAGATGAAAAAAAAATAAAAAGATACGACAACACAAAACGCACACTGCCGAAGTATTTATCCAGCAGCTCCACA
This sequence comes from Kryptolebias marmoratus, assembly GCF_001649575.2. Classification (NCBI taxonomy): domain Eukaryota; kingdom Metazoa; phylum Chordata; class Actinopteri; order Cyprinodontiformes; family Rivulidae; genus Kryptolebias; species Kryptolebias marmoratus. The sequence goes on along the minus strand of NC_051453.1, from coordinate 18,752,294 downwards.
TATCTGTGGATGATTTCCAGAGTGATGAGCTCGTTGTCCTGGTCCTCTATGGCGCAGCAGAAGTACAGGCTGGCGTACCTGCAACACAAGCCAGCCAAACGTCAGCTCAACAAACACCTTTTACTGCAAACTGCAACGTCAACCAGACCAAAGTGCCCTGCAAGGAGAGCCGACTCTCTACACACAACTTGGACAGGAACTTTAAATGATATACTGTTTCCCTCTTCGCCTAAATGCTGCTGAGAGAGCACTTCTCTGTTATTATTAAGCACGGCTGCTCACTGTGTGCAGAGCATTAATTAAAAACCAGAGGCCAGAACAGAATGCTGAATCAGTTAAGCCCCATTCTGCCACGGTTCCTTATCCCCGATAATCCCAAAGGCTCTCTTTAAGCATGTGATGATTGGCTAATAAAGGAGTTGGTCAGTTGATCCCCTTGGAGCCAGAGGGACAGCAGAATGGACCGAGCAGTGGACTTAAGGCGAACGTCCGGAAAAAGAGTGACCCACTTCTCAAACAAACAGGAAGGCAGCTCCTTGCTAAAACTCCAATCTGTTTCTAGAGGGATTCTTTAGATTCCTAATGTTTTCACGATCTATTTCATTCTGAGCCACATTTAGGAAACATGACGATGGATTTTAATTTTATACCCGCCTCATTCATTTGTGATAATAACATTGCACACAACAAGTGGGACTTTAGAACAAATGCAACTCAAAGTGGGATGGTTTTCAAAATATTATACATCTTCGTGTTACAGCTGGCAGTTTGAAATCTATCAGATGCCTTTATCCATTTGGCATTATTGGCATACAGTTGCTTAAGGATTTTAGGCCTATATAGCTGCATGGTCAGTATTTGTCATCACAGAAAGCTCATAAGTTTAACTGAAGAAAATACTTTTCAACCACAAAACTTTACCTTTATCAGGAAACGCACCAACAAGAGGTGAACTGGTTAATGTGGTCCTGAATTCATTAGGTATCGAAATTCTTTAGCTACAATTTCCAACTTTCTGACATGCCGGTTCTGGTCCAGAGCAAAATCTCACATTTTATAGTGTCGAGGAGCCAATAAATGTGAGCGAAGATCCAGCTGCTTCCTCAACAGGACAAAATCATTTCAGCTTTTAACTAGTTTGATCAACTGTGTGACTGTTTATTAGGTAACTCTTCCTAAATGTAAAATATTGCTTCATTTCTACATCATAAATAAGAGTTGAAGCTAGATGTTTACATACACCATATAAAAAGAGAAAACTATTTTTTTCTCAGTGCCTGACATTAAATCCGACCAAAAGTTAGGATTTCCAAAAATATTTATACTTGTGAAATACCTGAATAATGAGAGAAAGAATGACTTTCTTCAACGTCACAAGCCTTTATACAATTTGGGAAAGCCCAGATGATGATGTCCTGGATTTTGAAGCTTTTGATTGGTTAGTTGACAACATCTGAGTTAATTGGAGGCACAGCTGTGGATGCAAATGGATGCACCTCAAACATGCTGCTTCTTTGTGTGGCATCATGGAAAAATTAAAGGACATCAGCCCAGTTATCAGGAAGAGAATTGTCGACCTCCACAACTCTGGTTCATTCTTGGGTACAATTTTTCAGATGCCTGAAGGTTCATCTATTCAAACAAACATCATCGCACCGCTCAGGAAGGCGACAGGTTCATCTCAAGACATCACTCAGGAAGTTAAAGCGTGGGCACAAATGGGTCTTTAAATGGACAATGACCCTGAGAATACTGCCACATTAGTTACAAAGTCAGTGTTTAGGAGCGGCCATCACAAAGCCCTGATCTCAGTCGTATAGAAAATTTGTGGTCAGAGCTAAAAAGCCAACAAACCTGACTCAGTTCCACCAGTTCTGTTAGGAGGAATGGGACAAAATTCCTGCCAACTATTAAGAGAAGCTTGTGGAGGAAACCCAAAACGTTTGACCCAAGTCATGCAGTTTAAAGACAATGATACCAAATACTAAGAAAATGTCTGTAAACTTGTCATTTTGAAGAAAGCGATAAAAAAATTAACAAATAGAAATAATTTTAAGAATCCTAACTGACCTTTAATAGGAAAGGTTTAGTCTGATTTAATGTCAGACAGTGAGAAAAAAAAATGGTCTATTTATACAGCGTATGTAATCATTGGATTTCAACTACAGGGGAAATACAATCCTGAAAGGGTTTTCCTATGATAAAACAATAAAGTTGCCTGTCTAAATAGCATCGGGCTCAAGTAAAGCAAAAAAATTTGATCCAATGGTTTCTTTTTGTGAGGAAAAAAAAAAGATACATATTCGAACGTCATAAACAGAATAAGCAGCTTTATCCACTTTTAAATGACTCCTAATAGCTTTGCCCTCATAAATAACCACTCAACCATTGTTGGTAAAAAAAACAGAGTTGTAATATGTATATGTGCAGACATAAATTCAATTTCTGTGTGGTTCAGGACCTTTAGTTTTATCTGTGCCTGTTGGGACAGCCTGATTCTCCAGTAATCTGCCTGCTTGTCTGTTGGCACAGCAACAGGATATAATGAGGAGAATTTGACGCTCTCTCTTCTTGTGGTCTGAGTGCACAGTGTTCAGCCTTTCCCCGAGTCCTCAGCTGAACCACATACTTTGACTGACGGGGTCTATCCGCTGCCCAGTTAGTCACAAGAATAATCCACCTCTTTGAGAGAGCACTTTGCTCTCAAGCAAGTTTTTAACAACCACCCACCTTTTGTACACAATCTTCAGGTCTCTCCACTCGAGAAAGCTGCACATTTTGGGCTTCCGAGCCAGGACCGTCTGCACCAGCTCTCTGGTGATCTTTTTTTTCTCCTTGTCAGACAGAGGCACGTACCACTTCTGGAGCCGGAGCTTGCCTTGACGACTGAACAGGAGCATGAACTGCATCTGAAATGAAGAGATGCCAAAAACAGAGACGGGAACGAGGGGATGGGAGGAAAGAGGTGGGTGGTTCGAGACATTAGAGACAGCCGCACAAAGAGACCAACAAATAAAGAGCATTCAGAGGAGCAGATCACATCCCTAGATATGTGCAGCACGATGAAGTCACTCATTCTGCTTCTGACAAGTTGTGCCAAATTAAATTAATCATTACAGCAAAACCAGGAGAAGAGAAAATAATGCGTGACTAATTTGGCCTAATTAGATCAAGCACTTCCAGGAAATTGGTATAACAAGGACAACCTGCTGCAGGAAAGTAATAGGAACTCAGAAGTTGCTGTTTATGTGTGCTCTGCTTTCAAGTGTAAAGATTAACAGGATGCTGTTTCGCTTCAGGTTAAACGAAATGATGTCCTTGAAGAGTAACAACATGGATAGATTGTCCGTGAACAACAACAATATAGTTCCTGCGACGAAGCTATTCTCCCTGTCAAAAATGATTGTGTTCAGACAGAGAAAGATGACTGTAAACACCTTACCTTCATCAACAACACGGACCTTTAACGGAAGTACTGCTAACACCGTTATTCAGCTGCTAATGTTAGCATGCCCTCACACCACCTAGCTCGTCCGAAACACGACATACGACCGAAAGTTTCAACCCATTTTAATATAAAAGCAACACTCCCTCCGCCCAAAAAACAAACACCTCATAACTACTTACCATGAATAACAGCGCTGTATTCGGCTCTGAGGAGAAGAGCTGCCCACTTCCACCCCGAAACACGGCCACTTGAAATCAAGCTTCTGATTGGCTGCTGAGACGCTCGTTTTGTCGTTCATTGGTTGAAACATGTCAACAGTTCCCGCCCCTTTGAGGCATTGATTTAGAATACAAACGCTTATTGGTAGGTTTAGACATCAATCCAATCACGAGGCTGCAACGATGAAAACTTCATAACAAACATTACCTGAATATATATATTTTTGAAAATCATGGACAGCACCATGTCTGGTGCAAACCTAATACAGCTCATCATGCTGATAATACCATCCCTACAGTAAAGCATGGTGGTGGCCGCATCATGTTGTGGGAACATTTTGTATCGGCAGGGACTGGGAAACTGGTCAGAGTTGAAGGATAGTCGAATGGAGCAAAACACAGAGACATTCTTGACAGGAACTTGGAGTGCTCCAGAGATTTGAGACTGGGACAGAGGTTCACCGTTGAGCAGGACGACGACCCTGAACACACCGCTGAGGTGCCTGTAGAGGGGTACCTGAAGAGACTTGCTGTTGGAACCCAAAACATGGCTATATAAAGTATTGACTTTAGGGAATCAATACTTAAGCATGCTCAGTCGTTTTGTTGTTGTTTTGTGTATTTTTTTCTTTATTTTTACAATAAAAATATTCTGATTCTTCAAAGTGTTAGTTATGTTGTTTAAATTAAAAGACACAAATCCCCTAAATTCATTTTAAATCCCAGGTTTTAGGGCAACGGCAATTGAGAGACTGCAAAGGAGAGTGAAACCTTTCCAACCCACTGTATACCACTGTCATCAGGAATGACTCTCACTCTTCGCCATTCAGGTGACAGCTACAGAAGTTCAGGTGCTGAACAACTGAGCTGCCCAATGGAGATGTCTAAATGCCACTAAAGAGTATTAGATAAGGCCATAATAAGCCTGAGGATTACAGTAATCCTGCCCACAAAGGTTGGGTATCATACAGCAGTCAGTCCAGCTCAGGTGAAGAAGAAGATGGCGGTCACTGCTCGTCGCGCTGCTGTGCTGTTCCTCCTGCTTCTACCTCAGAGTAAGTCACAATAATTTAGCTTCTCTGTAATAAAAATATTTTTGAATCACGATGCAGAGTACGAAACAATCTCAGTAATGATGCAAAACATTGAAATGATGCTGAGATAAAATTAATGTGACCCGGTTTCATTACGAAGAGGCCAATAAGTGGTAAATGATTGTCTTCTTTTGCACACGTGTAGATAAAAAATGTATATGTTTGTTAATTTATGGAAATAGTTGCAATATTTCAGTGCTAGTCTCTGAAGGTTTTCTACATTGTGCATTTTACTTTACCATCTGCTCTTTCATCTTTGCAGCTCTGATCACTGTTCAGGCACAGGAGGTAAGACACTTTTCCTCGGTATTAGCCTGAAATGTGATCATAACTGATACCGAGAACAAACCTTGGATTCCCTGTACGACCTCCAGGAAGAGGAGGCGGTCCAGGTAGACAAGCAGCTGCAGGAAGAAGACCAGCAGCTCATCGAGACATGGACACGTAACGTCAAAGCCTGCACGTGTGACTGCGAATCTGTCAATTCTCCTACACGTATCCCTGCCTCCATTCCACACGTCCCCCCAACGACATGGCAGCCACCTCAGGGTCACCCACTGAACTGCATGCCAGGTAAGAACTCCACCGAGGCCATAAAACAGGGCTGGATGTCCTTTATTTAACAAATGGGCATGAAGGTCAAAGTTGGCAGTGCTGAGACTGATAGTGGATTTTTACAGATGTCTGTAGACACAGATGGTGTGATAGATCTCACAGCTGTCGGTCGATCTTTGTGTCCCCGTATACATTTATCTTATCTGCACAGACCCTGCAGTGATTAGCAATTCCCATAAGTCATGACCTTAACATTTTTCAGCCACTCTTACTGGGCCATGAACTAATCGGTTTGAGGTTTGGAAGTGAACACCTGCATCAGACAAGTTGTCCTGTTTAGGTAATCTTATTACTTGCGTAGGAATGTGATGAGTAGATTAAGGAACTCAAAATAGGGCATGCTCCTCACTCCATAGCATGGAAGCAAATCTTCTCTTGCCTTTTAATGCAACTCATCCAAATATTAAAGCTCACTGTAAGACAATCATAATAATGTCAGTACAGAGTCCTTAGAGGAAATGTGAAATAAACATGTTCATTCAGTCAAATTCATATTAAGTGTTTGAATTTTCTTTATTGTTTAGGGAGTCTTAAAACTTATATTGTCCCCCACATAGAATGTCCGTACCACAGAGCCCTGGGTTTCGAATCAGGTTTTGTGTCCTCGGACCAGATCAGCAGCTCCAATCAGGACCAGTACACTGGCTGGTACTCCTCCTGGACCCCTAACAAGGCTCGCCTCAACAACCAAGGATTTGGGTGAGGCATTTCAGCTGGTTCTCTTGTCCAGATCACATCTCGCAATTTGTGGAAAACAAAACATACAGTATGCAAATGCATTACTGTTAGGTGTGCATGGCTGTCCAAATTCAACGACCAGCACCAGTGGATCCAGATCGACCTGAAGGAGGTGAGAGTGGTGTCTGGCATTCTCACCCAGGGCCGCTGTGATGCAGACGAGTGGATCACCAAGTACAGCATCCAGTACCGCACTGTGGAAACACTCAACTGGGTCTATTACAAAGACCAAACAGGAAACAACAGGGTAGGTACACTAAAATGGAGTTGGATTATGGAAGTGACGTTTAGATTTTAATAAAAAGAACACACACTCCCCATCTTTAACTTACAATTAACTCCCAAACCTTGGTTCGTCTGCTGTGCTTTATTTTTCAACCCAGGTCTTCTATGGGAACTCCGATCGCTCCTCCACTGTGCAGAACCTGCTGCGCCCACCCGTCGTAGCTCGTTACATCCGCCTGCTGCCGCTGGGCTGGCACACTCGCATCGCCATCAGGATGGAGCTGCTGATGTGCATGAACAAGTGCACCTGAAGTTGAAGTGAACTCGACCCGCTTTTTTTTCTCCTCACCATCTACCCTTCCCCAACCAACTTGCCGCTTGCCAAGGAAAAGGGGAGCTTTGTTCCAGATCTGAGAGATCCATTATCTTACAAACGACCTTGAACATCCGTCTTTGGTGAGGTTCTGAGAAAACTATAGGTTATAAAAAGTATTTTGAAGGCTTGTCACCCTCAATAAAGCTAAAGGAGTAAAAACAACAGAGGATTCATTTCTTCACCGTCTTTCTTCCAAACTTGCTTCACAAAAATAATGAATTCAATAAAGCAGAAGAAAAAGTTTAGGACAGTTAAATCAAATGAGCTTGTTTTATTGGAGTTTTACTGTTACATATGTAAACATGGATATTCTAAAATTGTTAAGCATTTGCTGATTTACAGTTTTATTCCACATTTTGGAAAAAAAAAAAGCTGAATAACACTGACTATGCTACTAATTTGTGTCTGTAACAAAAGCACAAGCTTAATACTTGATTCCATTTGAACGGCTGATGAGTACAATTTTGTTTTGTTACAAATATTACCAAACAAGTAAGTCACACATCAGTATTAATATAATACAAAGTGCTCCTTCAGCAAATCAGGAATTCAAGGAGAAACGTACTGTGTCAAGCACAGTCCTTACAGATGCACAACACAACACAACACAACGAGGTCATGTCTGTCTCACTGCTTCAGTCTGCGCACCAAATCAATGTAAAGTGAGGAAGAATTTACAGTCACGGTGATATTGCTGAGCCACAAAGTCTCTTCAAAGTGCAACGTTAGAAAAAGTTAGAATTTCTGTCTGCCAAGCTACTCTCACGGCACTTTTATTTCCAACAGAAAACAATGTTACAGTACAGCTTCTCCCACCGACAAGTTTACACCCAAAGATGTCCTAAAAGCTCCCCCCCCATGTGGTTCATAATGTGAAATCAGTCGAAAACACAGCGGTGCGGTGATTTCCAACCGTGCCAGAGGGCACTGTGCACTGTGTTGAATCATAAAAATGCACGCTAGTTTGGTTTAAAGTAGCTGTTACATGTTTTGCAACTAAAAGCCAATGAAAAATTGGCAACCAGACATGCTGACTATGTAGATGAAACTGCGATTATTTTATTTTGCATCAGAAAAAAAGCTAAAAGGCTAAAAAGCTAGCTGATGTGTACATAAACAATGAAATAGCAAAGAAAATAAAACAATTGGATAAAAGTTTAGCTAAAAAAGGCTAAAAGTAGCAATCTAACTACTGTGATAAAAAAAACAACTGATGGCTAAACAATGAAACAGCTAACAGCAGGCGTCAAAATCTGCAATAGCTAAAAACTAAAATAGTGACTAATAAAGACAAAAAACTAAAAAAAAGTCAGTTTACACATTGTAAATGTATCCACTTTTAGGAATTATGCAAGCTGAAAGGATAATGTTGCAAAGCAATAAAAAAAGGAGATAAACAATTAGCTAAAAGCCCTAAAAAGGACCAAAAATGAGTAAATAATTGTAACAGATAAAAGCTAAAACAATAATTAAGACACAACGAAAAAAGCTACAAAGTGACCTAAATGCTTTTTTTATTTTAATACACAAATGCAATGTAAATATATGAACTCTTATCATTTATTTTGTAATATTCCAAGAATCACAAAATCCCTAAAGCGCATGCGCCAACAAGACCAGGACTAGAAATGTCATCATTTTATTATAGATTCATTCAGCTCAGCTGCTTTTGGCTTTTACAGAAAAGCAGCAGAAATAAAAACATTTTTTATATTGTGAGCCAATTTTCGAACACAAATGTTAGTGAAGCTTTTCACGAGTCAAGCACAGCGACGTGGTGGTGAGTACCGTTCCTTGAACTATACGCTGACATCAGTGACGTGAAGTCTGAAGCTGACAGCCTGGAGGGGTTCTTTGTTTCCGTGGGTCTTTCTTCTCTCCATCTTGACCTAGATGCTCTTTGCATTGTTGGATTCTGAACGTTGCGGTGGTCTGACTGTTCAAAGTTGACACAGGTGACACAGGTTGCAAGGCGACTAAGAAATCCTGACAATGTCTTCGTGGCACACCAAAGTAATAGGCATTTCAGATTTGAGAATTTGGAAGCATTACAGCAGGCTACTCACCACCACGCAGCCACGCTCCGATGGCTCGTGAAGGTCTTTGCTGACAGGTCTAGTCAAAAATCAGCATGGAGTAATGAATACAAATTGATCAAGAGCATTAATATTCACCGCTTTTCTCAAAAAGACAACATTTAGGAAGGCAGCCAAGCTGAACGCATCACTGATCGACTTTCCTGCATTCGGTACTCCAGCTGCTGTAAAAACTTTCCTTCGAACAGCCACAACTTAAAGGAGTCCCTGGTTTGTCTTTCAAACATTTTACAGCGATTCATTTTTTTGAGTGCTTTGAAAAACTAAAACCTGGTTTTTAGTTGAACTACTTGGAAGGGGGCTTGTGTGAAAAATAGGCAACAGATAAATCTTGTTTGTCAGGGAAAAAAGAAAAAAAAAGCCCAACATTCTTCACTATCAGCTTCAGATGTCCCTGGAGGTTTGCTTGAATCTAATCTGTTCATTCAGGTGTGCTGTATGTAACACTTCCATTTGGATTTCAATTTCAAATTTCATTTGACCACATTTTCAATAAAAAATAACAATATAATTTCTATTTGAAACTCAACGTTAGTTTGCTTTATATAGATTTAGTATAAAAAAAGAAAATTTACATTATAGCGAATGATGTGAGAGTCTATGTGTTGGCCCAAGAGGACCTCAGTTAGAAAATAATAAATGCAGTACTTTGTTATGTCCCACAGAGGGCAGTGTAGGCTAGAATATATGGGGTTTTTTTGGTCACACAGTTTCTAAAATGGCTGCATTTCATAAAGACATAATGACCTAAATATCCCTTCCCCAAAAAAACAAATCTAAGCTGTTAGATGATCAGATTGTCCATACAGTTACGAACAAAGGTGCACTGACTTCTAGTTGCACATTTGAGCATCTGCAATCAGAATGACATCTAAGAGCAAGACACTTGAACAGAGTTACTATCCTGCGTGAGATGAACACAACATTACCAGTTTCTACTGCAACAACTGGTTCAACTTTATTTGTTGAAATTGACTTAGATTTGTTTTAAGGAAATACTACACAATAAAATGTACTATAGTTCTATATTTAATTAAAAACAAAAATACTTAAACTTAAAATCTACACTTTATCTTTATACCATATATATGTGTGTGAATATATATATATATATATATATATATATATATATATATATATATATATATATATATATATATATATATATATATATATATATATATATATATATAATCTGTAACATATTTACTTTATAATACAAATTAGAATTACATAAGTAATAATATAAAGTCTATCAAACATGGAAGCTTTTAAAAAATTAAGACATATAAGGCTTTTGGCCTGATTGCAAGCAGTGTTTACAACAGAAGGTTTGGTGTTTGTGTGTGTTCGGTACCGTGTACCGTTTTACCAGGGAAGGTGTAGGAGCAACAGAATGGAAGCGGGATGCTGAGGTGGATGTGCGAGCTGCAGAGCGAGGGGAGATTACAGAGCTGTCTCTTTCAGGTCGTTGAGGTTTGGCATGCGAGACCTGGACGGGCGTCCGAAGCCGTGCCCGTTCTGGCCCCCCTTGACGCCCATTTGTTCTGGGTAGGGGTTGCCGTCAGGCCGACCCAGGGCGGACGAGTGCCAGCCAGACTCCAGCTGTCCCGGCAGTGGATAGGCTGCCTGTCGGCTCTTGAGCTGGGGTGTGCTGACCCCTGAGTGACCCCGGCTTTCAGAGAAACCTCCCTGAGCGGAGGCGGAGTTAGGCAGCGGCTGGTAGCGTATATCAGAGGACGCCGTCTGGTTGGAGGATGAAGATGAGAGGTGCAGCAGCTTGCGCAGTGACTTTAGTGGCTGACTCTGAAAAACAATCGTCCCATTAAACCAAACATTTGAGACCAGCACGGATTAGGGAGATAACTTTTTGTCTTGTGGTGAGACTCACTGGAGAGTGCGAATCGGACAGTTTCTCAGGTGGCCAGTCCTTGTCCCTGTCTCGTTCCTGGTTCCGGTCTCTGCTCTTGTCTCGACTTCTGTGGCGGCTGCTCTGATGACCTGAGGACCTGGAGGACTTCTGGATGACTGTATCCATACCTTCGTTAGCAGCCTGTCGTACAGGATGAAGAAAAGGTTTGAGTTCCCTTTGAAATGGCTTCAGAGACAAATCTTTTGCACTTCGTACCATGCTTTACCAGCGTTAATGTCACCATGACTGAACTTACTCTTTGTGACTGGTTTTTGTATTGATTTAAGTACATAAGGTAAGTTAAAACAAAAGGACATGACATGTATATGAAGCATAGCTGTAAGTAAACCAACATCACGTCCTTTCTTTACATATCTGATGCTCAAGCAAACATAGGTTGATCTCCAGTCACACAAAGCTGCCACTGATTTATTGGTCATTGCTCGTTATGCAAACCTCTCTGTTTTTACAGCCCCAGTACTCTTGGACTCCTTTTGGCACTTTTATACGGCTAGTAGGTGCTGTCATTGCTTGTTTGTTCTTATCCGTCTCATTAGAACTGTGAATCTGGGGTGTATTTCTTTAAGTTCTTGGCATGTGTACAGCCTAAAGGAAATGTTGTTCACAACATAAGACCAACATTTGTTACTTGCTATTCATACTGCAAACATGGACTTGGAGGAAACTGGTGTGCAGGTTGCTGGTGTAGGTTTGGTCTGGACTTTACTCAAAGATGAGGAGAACAGGAGATAAATTTACCGACTGAGATGTGCCAAAGAGGAGCAACAGAAAGCAAGAAGACGACTCAGAAGATGGTGGGTGAGACCATGAATAGATTCTGACAGAAGACTGACGTGAACGTTAGACTTAACTTTTCACAGCATACTGTGCGTTGCTTCACGTTTTGACTCACATAAGAAGAATTTTAAAATACGCCAACACACGTGGCGAGCAAACAAAAACAGTGTGGCGCTACTATTAGTAAGTGCTGATCTGAGGAGGAGACTAAAGGATTCCCATTTTGACGGAGAGCAAATTTAGTTTAGTATTTTCGAACTATCTGCTTTTTAATCAAGTACAAACGATTGTTCAACCGCTCTGAGTCTAACCGCCTGATTCCTCCAGGCCAGATTGCGTTTATTTGTGCACTGTCATCAGCAGTAACTCCCCCCAACACCCACCCACTGCCAGCATCTGAGCAAACTGTCACTTATAAATAGAAATGTGAATGGAGCCTCAAACACTAGTTTCATGCTGCACCATTACTGCCGCAGAGGTGGTAGACAGTTTAACATGTCAAAATACGGCGGCTTTTGTACTTAGGAGCCATTCTTGTATCCCACCTCCTATCTCCTTATGATCTATACTCTGTTATTAAGTTTTTGCTTTAGGCCCACTTTGAAAAGTGGATTAGATGCTTCTGTGTTATGTCGGAAAGCAACAAAACCGAAGTGCTCTGGTATGCCCTCACTCAGCTCATGAGGCTCAGTCACAAAAGGTGGAAAGAACAGAAATGTGCCTTACCACCAGCTTAATTAAGGCTCATTGCTGAGAGGTGGGCGATCGTGGTTTTGCTCGCGTTTGTGTGTGTCTGTTAGCAAAGTATTTGATGAGCCACTGGACAAATTTTTAATGAAACCTGCAGAAAGTAATCAATGCAATGACTTTTAAAGTCAACCCAATTTAAAATGGCTGCCACAGCCAACTGCCCCTAGAAAACACAAGAATAAACATCATTCAGCCACTTTTACAGATATTGTGCTAAAATTTGGAGTGGTTGTAGCTGAGAGTCATTCACAACACAGACTCTGAGCGTGTAATTTAACATAGTAATATTGTCAAGGTTTGACCAAAACAGCTATAACTCCATCATTTCTCAACATAAAATGACCTTAGCTTAAAACTATGGCATGAAAGGCGGTGGATGATATGTGCATGCAATACTAGGCCTTTTGCCTAGAAAAGCTTTTCAGGATGGCAAACCTCAACACTCAAACCTTCTAGCTGTAAAATCCAACTTCAGCCATCCTGTTATTTAAAAGACCTAAACAGAAATGTAATTATCTATTTGTGAGTGTGGCTCGGTTTAAGAACAGTAATAATACTTTGTTTATCGTCAACCAGAACTGTAATACTGTGTAATTCTCTAACAGAACCAGGCTTACAATGAGACAACAGAACAGCGCTGACAAATGTAAATGCATGCAATGTTAGACAGGAGACGCTGAGGTAGGAGATGAGAAGGATATTGTAAAACAACAAGTACCATGGGAGAAGACACTACAGGGAGGACTCTCACTGAGGAGTTATGCTTTATGCTATTCTTTGGACTAAACAGAGGGAAAAGATATTTCTTGATGACAGGGGGCCTTCCATCACGGACGTCCACCTGTAATATAGAAGCACATGGCTGGTGGCACAGAAAACAATGATTCACATAAAGACAACAAGTGTATTTCTGTAAAAGAGCCAATGGTGCAAACAGGAAAACGTCTGACAAGCAGTGGAAGAGATACAACATGTGGACAAACATCGAGTAAACAAACATCTTATAAAATTGAAATTCTGCATCCAGATGTCTTCAACTTACCATCTGAGATTTTTTCTTTTTCTTTTTTATTGCTCTAAAGAAACCCTGCTTCTCCTTCTCTTTGGATGGCTCCGAGGCATTCAAGACTACCGTATCTGGGCCAGTCCTGAAAAAAAAAAAAAAAAGAGGGCTTAGCCAGATGTCCCAGCTGAGAACTTTTTTTTTTTTTCTAGTTTCAAGCAAGACCTGACAATTTGTGTCAAACCCACAATGTCATCTGGGCAGCGTGTAATTAATCTTGACAGCATTGTTTCAACAACAACAGCAGTGAACTAATTTGTGTTGCTGTCATGCTGTCAAGGTTGAGAAACAAACAAAAAAAAAGCTTTTTTAGCAAACATGATCAAGTATTTTAGGTTGTGGTTACACAATGTAATTACCAGGGGTCAAACGCAGGCTGACGTTTGGAGTGATTCGTCAAACTGCTGCTGTCCCCAGACAGACCAGAATCCCGGCTCTGACCCCTGCTGTCGTGGAAAGAGTTGTCCGGTCGTGGAGAAGGAACTGAAATCAGACCAAAGATATTTATTCAGCTTTTATATAGCAGGTAGAAGAATAAAAAACACTATAGGAAACAATGATAAAATACTGTCGTTTTGAGGTCATTGGCAGCTAAGAAGCAATGTTTGGTTTCAAAAAGACACTGTGTAAAATTTTGGGTTTTTTTACTGCTAATGATGTCACACCGACCCCTCATTTCCACATGTTTGAGCTTGTATGCTCAACATTCTGAACTATGTCCTGACTACAGTCAAGTATAATACAACTATTACTTAAACAAGTCTTTATAGTTGTAGTCAGCCATCACTGGTAATGAAATGACAAAAAGCTGTGTACCATATGACAAATGCACTTTAGTAAAGGCCTACTTTCACAAAGATACAGTGCCTATAAAATGTAGTCACCCCCTTGGATGTTTTACGCTTTTATTGCTTTTATAAATAAGTCATGGTCAATATAAATTGGTCGATTTGACTAATATTAAATAAAAATGTACCCCTCTTCAATGACAAAGTGAAATTAACTTTCTACAAAATGATGCCAAAGAAATAAGAATATGTTATGTAAAATAAGTGATTGCATATTTCAACCCAGAAAAAATGACTGAAAAGTACAAGCCAGTTGATAGATACAAAAGGGTTTCCAAGGTCCTAAACATCCCCAGGAGTTCTGTTAAATCCATAATCAATAAATGGAAGGAATATGGGACATGTGTAAATCTACCAAGAGCAGCTAGTCCTCACAAGCTGAGAGACCGTGAAGAAGGAGACTCGTGAGAGAGACCATCAAGACTCTGAAGGAGGTACAAGCTTCAGGTGAGATGGGAGAGACAGTCCAACAAATACATTTTCTTTAAACAAAGTTTATAACTTTTATGGATGTAATTTCTAGGTGCAGCCAGGGGGATAAAAGTCTTCTTCTTCAGTTGGCCCTGAATTTTGTTGCTGCCTTTTACAGATGATGTAGTCCTGTTGGTCTCATCTAGCAAGGACCTCCAGCCGGCATTAGAGTGTTTTGGAGCCGGGTGTGAAACAGCTGGGGTGAGGATTAACTCATTCAAGTCTGAGGCTGTGGTCCGTCTCTGGAAAAGGGCTGACTGCCAACTTTGGGTTGGGAAAGAGCCCCTGCTCCAAGTGGAGAAATTCACGTCCTTAAAGTCTTGCTCCAGATGGGGGTAGAAAGAAGAGGGAGAACAATCAGTAAATTTGGGCAGCATCTGCTGTTGTGAGAAAAAGAGCAGAGCCAAAAGGCAAAGCTGCCGATTTACAGGCTGACCGAAACAATTAGATCATGAGTACAAGCGGCTGAAATGTTCCTTCTCCTCAGGGTGCGAGGGTGAGGAGATTGGACATCCAGGAGAAGCTCAGAGTAGAGTCCCTGCTCCTCTGCACTGAAAGGAGCCAGTTGAGGTGGTGTGTGCATCTAGTAAGGATGCCTCCTAGACACTTTATGAGGAAGTTGTTTCAAACATGTCCTACCAGAAGACTCAGGACTGGATGGAGAGATTATATCTCCCAGCTGGCTTGGGAAAGCCATGGAGTCCACCCTGAAATAGCTGGAGGAAGTATCTGGGGAGACAGAGGTCTGGGAATTGCTGTTCAGGCTGTTGCCCTGACAACCCAATCTCAGACAAGCAGCAGAAGTTTGATAGGAATCATCTGACTTTTCACTGAGCTGCATTTCAGATTTTTTAAACTAATCTACAAATGATGGGTGCACCAAGTACATTTTATGTCAGACATTTATTTAAAGCATTTTCTCACATTGTAAAAAAAAATAAAAAAAAATATATTGCTAAAAACAAATTTCCGTCCATAACATAATCATATACAGTAAATATTAGTCTCGGGGGGGGGGGGGGGG
>NC_051453.1:18722356-18736564 GCF_001649575.2 Kryptolebias marmoratus | reverse complement strand
GGGGGGGGGGGGGGGGGGGGTAAAGGTCTGATCAATGACTAGAGATTTTTTTTTAATATTTGTCTTAAACTAAAATATTCAGATTTGAACTGTGTTCTTGACCTCCACAGTGCAGTGATAGAAAGATGCAACCTGAGATTTCAGTCCTGACTAAACAAACCTCTGTAGAAGCTGCCCACCCGCCTTGGCATGGATTCACTGTAGATGTTGCGGTTCTCTTTGGAGGAGCCTCCATCTTCTGCTTGTTGGTCATGATATAAGCCAACCTGAGTCACAACAAAATAACTAATCATATAAAAAACTCAGAGGCTCAATGCTTTGCATGCTTCTTTGTCTAAAATCTTATCTTTTATTTACCTGAAAAACAAAAACAAAAACAGAAAGGCTCGTGGGGGAGTTGACTTATAGTCATTCATAATAATAAAACATCTACGGAGGCTACACACGTGGTCCAGAATCAAATTGAAATCTGCTGCAATAACGAGCTTGAACGCGCTATCATAAAAAGTCACATTAGATGGAAGCAAAGCACGCAGAGAAAAATAAAGAGGCATCTGATGCAAAGAGATGGAGGAAAGAGAGACAGAGAGCAGTTCATGACAGCAGTAACCACCCACATCCGCTCTCTCGGAAGGCTGGATGTGGGCGGGGGAATGGTGGGTGCAGGCAGAATGTCGGACCTCGCTTTTTTTCCGCTGTGTGTGAAAAGATGCAATGTTGTCCCTTGTGGAGTCCCTTATTGGGGGTCTGCTGTGGGTGACTTCAGTGGGTGCCTGCTCGCTCTGTTAATGGAGACATGATGAAGCATGAAGAGAGCACTCAGCAATGCAGCACATACGTACAAGCACACACACACAAGCTCACTATATGTGCTATATGTACCACTAAAGTGTATGTTAAATACATAGATAGCATGCTTTATCCTACATCCTAACAAGACAGCCAGCATGCAAATAGATGATTTTATTTCTGCCTTTCCATTTAAGTGGGACACCAGATGCAACTGAAATACTAAGCACAGATCATGCTATTCTCAGATGCCACAAGAATAATTTCTGGCTGCATTGTTGGACAAACTGGGACTGAGGCAGAGTTATCCAACACAACCTGGTGTAGGCATTTGAAAAGATTAGATACGTGGGTTTAGGCTTTCCTTAGGTTTGGAGAGGTTTGATGTGGGCTGATCACTGACCCTGCTCATGTCATCTTCTCTGGAGGAGCTCCCGGAGAGCCGTGGCAGCGTGCGGTGCTGCAGCTGCGGAGACAGGAGCTGGAGGCTGCTGGCTCTGGTGGACAGTCCCTGCCCAACTGACAGGCCCTCGTCCGCTCCGTGCGTCCTCTGGTGATCCCTCCTTACGTACATGGAGTGACGGTGCGGCCGCTGCTGGGAAGAAAAGGGACTGGTGTATCCCTGGCCATAAGACAGAGGGTCACGTGGGGCTGACAGAGAGTGAGAATGGCTCCTTTCGATGCTGCCATCCCCAGGATCCAGGGCATCCGGTGACTTGGACTCCTCCGAGGTCTTATGACGGGTGGAGGAGCGCCTGTACGAGGAGTCCAGAGTGTTGCTCTCTCTGTCGGAGCGCATGTTTCCTCGACTGGCTGTACCAGGTCCCAGTCTTTCCACCCTGCGAGAAGCTGGGCTGCTCGGAGCTGTAAGGTCAAGACAGCTGGAAGGAAAGTAACGAGATGTAGGCTCGTCCGCATACAGATGCACATCATTTAAGTTTCCCACAGACTTGGCGTCACTAAGTGTGCCGTAGCTCTTAGACAAGTTCAGGTAGGCGAACTTAGAAGAGGAGGGTGCAGAATTATAAGAATCCACGTAGCTGTGCCAACTGTGTTTCTCCCCTGACTGAAGTGTGTTGTTCTTCCCTTCAACAAAAGAGTGGCGGTTCTGCTGCGAGCGGAAGTTGGATTTGAGGTACTTGGCTCCAGGACCGTCCATCACCTTGGAGCCCAAGTTCATCTCAAAGTCCCCCTTGCTCTTGGCCTCACCAGTACTGAGCAGATGAGGCAGGTTGCTGCTGGCGAGGTCCATGCTGTAGGCGGTGGAGTGGTTAAAGATCTGCGGCTGGTAGCTCTTGGGATGCAGCGTGGGGCTGAGGTTCATGGCTGCAGACATGTTGCCGTTGAGAAAGTTGTCATTCCCGGGGTGGACGTCGTCGTGTCGAGGTAAACTGGAGCACTCTCTGCTGCTGGAGCGGTGGCTTCCTGAGCTCTTCCCCACATGACTCCTGGTCAAAGACAACATCAACAGTCTGTAAATAAGCTATCAGGTTTATAAAAAAGTTGGTGTGATAGCATATGAGATATGTAGTTTGTTTTTCTCTATCTGTAAAGTGATATTCAAATCATTTCGAGTTGGGGTTCTGTGTAAAAGTTCTGAACAAATATATCTTACCTGTTGTAGATAGGCCTTTGAGTGACCTCAGTTTGGAGAAATGAAGTTTATAGGACTGACGAGCTAACAGCTAGTCTGAACAATAGCTTTTTCGAATGCAGCTAAGACCAAACCGGCTTTTTACCATCTTAAAACAGGTCCAGTCTCGAAGATATCATAGCTGTTCGTTCAAACTTTTACATCATCATCAATTTTGCACTAATTACTTCAGCTGAAATATAAAACCCCTGCCTGATTTGACCACAGGCTGCACTGAAAGTGATACTGCTTGCTGCCACTATTTGAGCATTTTCATTAAAAAAAAAAACATTATTAGATGTATCTAAACAATAGGGAGATTGGGATAAGTTTAAACTAACTAAACTAAAAGTAAGAAAATTTCTGTTTTGGTAATTATTTCTTTGTTGTAACAATACTTCTTGGCAATAAACCTTATACAGTTGGAAAGCCTGTTCATTTCTTCTAAATGGTACTACATTTGTAAGAAAAAGTATAGGTTGCAAGTTTTTTATCAGTTGCACCCATGAAAAACTTGCCAAATCTTCTCTGCCAATTGCAAACAGCTTATTCTGCTATTGAATCTTGTTTGGTGTCATTTACTGGATTTGATGATTGAAGTCTGAAGAAACAAGGCATATTGGCAATTTAATAATTTATTCATTTAACTAATAGGGGCCTCAGTAGCATGTGGAAGCAACATTTACAGCCACAAAAGCCTGGCACCTCCTTCTCATCCTGCCAGCATGAGACCAGATTGGTCACACACTGCTGTGTGTGATCAAGCTTTGACATTTCTCATTTTCAACGAGCATTATAATAAATCAGCCAATGTGGTTGTGTTGGTCATTTTGGTACGAGCAACACGCTCAAGAGGTTGAGGTCAGGACTGCAGCCAGGAATTCCATCCTCCTCACTGCCCAATTCTGGAGGCAGTCTCTGATAAACCTGCTCTGCGGCAGCGAGCGTTGTCATCTTGGAGGGTAGAGTTTGGTCCACGAGTGTGAAGATATGGGATATGTCTGCATTGAGCCTATATAGGCTTGACAGTGAGGGGCTGTTACGGCAGGCCTTTTTGCAGCCCTATGACTCCCTATGGTTGCTAACAGGGTAAGGAAACGGTCTTGTTGTGGAGTCATCTTCTTGGGACACCCACTTCCCTAGTTATGTGGAACTTGGCCTTTAAAGGAGATGGTACTCGGGCTCACTCCAAATAATGTTGCAACTTGGTTTTGCAGAACACCACCTTGAGGTTTACCCTATGACACAGGCCCTATCCAGATCAGTCAAATGTGGCGTGCTTGTAGCAAACAGCAACTCACCACTGTAGCAGGGTTCATGCTGCTGTTCAAAACAAGAGGCGATAGCAGCTGTTTGGCATTGGCAGAGATATGGCAAGTTTTTCATGGGTGCAACCCACATACTGAACTCTGCTGCTCAACCCACAAATGCATTTTCTGTACAAATGTGGCACCATTTAAGGAGAAATAAACAAGCTTTCCAACGAGAATTATTGCCTTTGTTACAACAAAGAAATGATCAACTAAAGACAAATTTCCTTACGTTTTGTGTTATGTTTATATTGCTTCTTACTCACCTGCTGGGGGTGGAGTTGTCTCCATGGTGAGGCTTTCTCTTGGAGGAGCGTACAGGTGTGGGCGTGGGCGGGCCTGGCCGATCCACCATCCGCAGGGTCTGGAAGGCGTGGTGGTTCAGGCACTGCTCTGTGAGAAAGCGCTCTGTAGGGTTCAGCAGCAGCAAGTTCTAATGCAGAAACAGAAAGACGTAGCTTGTGAGTCCTCGTGACACCTAGACCATCCTGGGCCTCACAAACAAGCCGAAACAGTCATGCTGCTATGAGTCATCTCCATTATTATGAAAGTCAGGCTGCTGCTGTATGTAATTGGGTTCTACGGTCACCAAACAAACCAACAAAGATGTGAAATGTGATTTGTGACATTAACGTTTTTTCCTTACCCAAATTAATATGTTTAATAACTTGCCTTCGTAGACTTTAATAAAAGCTAACATCGGCAGCATGAAAACCTGAGAGCAAATTGGCTTGATCAGAACTGAAGGGGGCATCTAGTTTTCTCACTTATTCTAAAAAGATGGAGGCAAAAGTACAATTCCTTGCAAGCCATGCATCAGGAATCTCCGAGCATGAGATCTCACAATATTACCTTATTTTCAAGATTTAACCAAAATGTAATTTTTCAACATAAGGGGGCAATATGCATTCCTTTGTGAAATGCTAAGCCTTTATTGTTAAATGAGAATTTGATCTCATCTCAATAAATGTTTTGATTATTATGGACTGTGATGCCTGTCCTCTCTGAAGTCAGACCTTGGATGACACTCTATTGGCAGTGAGTCATTATCTGCTGAGAAAAGCACAAGAGCACAAGCAGAGCCCACATTCTTGACATGGAGCTCCAGTTTACAGTGCAGATGCAGCAATAACAGCAGAGCTCGAACCAGGATTATGAGCCAAGAGATCCTGAAGCAATGAAGAGGCATCATGCAGTCACGACGTAAACGCCACAGGAATGATGCATTTAAAAGATGGGGTGTTTGTGAAAACTGGAATTTTTGAGTGCTTTATTACATGTTAAGCAGGAATTGAATCAAACTGGCAAAATGGTAAGAAAAAAAAAAAGAAAAAAAAATCTCTGCAAAGCAACATCCATTTCTTCCAGATTTACCTTCAGCAGGTCGAGCAGGCCTCCGCCGATGATCCCAAGGTACCTCCGCTCCAAGGTCTGGGGGTGGTTTACAGCAGGAAACTACAGCATTAGCAGAAAATAGTACTGTAAGGGTTTTCAGCGAGACCACTGACTGAATAAGCACTTCTTTTTACAGCAATCTCAGCAAGCTTTCTCTGTTGGTAAAGAAAAGGAAAGGGAGGGTCACCAGAAAACTTCTGGAGAAATTTGAAGAAAGTGCCAATGCAGCTCTTGCCCAAAATTCTAACATACGTATATCAAATTTCTTCTAAAAACCCCAAAAGCAATTTGGGACTTATGTTATAAATAATCTATGCTGACCAAAAAAAAAGATAAACTGTATAAAGACAAGTTAAGAGAATGAAGATCTAATGAGTTGTAAAAGCCGCTGCCAGTAGCTCATTAGGGTCACCTTGGTAACCAAACTTGTGTTTGCCACTCCCTGACAGCAAAATTACCAAGGCAGAGAGAAACACAGAGTACGAAGTAAAAAACAACAACAAACAAACAAAAAAAAACCCAACAACTGTAAATTGTATTGAAAAAAAATCCTAAAGCGTAAGTGGCAGAATCATTTGTTCATCACACATTTTGATGTTTATGTTTCTACAGTGTTTTATATAGGAGAGATGACAAGCTAAAAAGACCCCTCATGTCTATTTTTAAAAAGAATAATGGAAGTTAAAATACAACAGAAGTCCATGGAATCTTGAGTGTGTGCTCTCTGCACTCTGAGGTATGTTGAGAGAAAACCACAGGTCCTATAGCAGTGAGGGACACACTGGGTAAAAGAACATGAAAAATGCCTACATGTTGATGTATAATGTGTATATGTGCTAAAAAAAATTATGTTGAATTAAGAAGAGTTTATTACAAAAGATCCATCCATCCATTTTCTTTATCCGCTTCTCCACTCCGGGTCGCGGGGAGCTGGTGCCTATCCCCAGCAGTCACTGTGCGAGAGGCGGGGGACACCCTGGATGGGTCGCAAGTCCATCGTAGGGCATTGCAAAAGATGTTAAATGAAAATTAAAATGCTAAAATTGTGATGGAAACCAAAAAGCAAAGTCATAAGGGAGTTCTTAATGCTTATTGGCACCCTTCGTGAGTCTGACAACATGGAAAATGTGGAAAATGGTAAATGATCTTAAAAGTTTTCTGCTGGCTAAACAGACTCCTCAGCTATACAAGCAAATATAAAACACTGGTTACTCTATAGCTTTGTGCTGTTTTGGCAAGGTGTGCTTCCCAGTAATATGTAGTTTTTTGTGACCTGTTTGACTTCTAAATATGGGATAGCAATTTTTTTTATTTTTTTTTATAGAAGTTTATTGGGAAATTTTAACTCTACCCAGATGGACAATCTGAAGTACCATCTCAGAGCACAAATGTTGTTTTAAAACGTTTTTAAAATCCCCACAGAAGGTGTCATGACTATGACTGCTTCTCACATCGACGCTGTTCTTTTTGCATCACACAAAGTGTTAGAGAGAGGACACTGTAGGTGGCCGGCGTGACTGAACAACCATCAAACATCCTGTGTTTCTTGCTGGATGAATCTTAATTAAAACCCTTTGCATGTTTGCACCATTTCTGTTTGCTTTTTTTTTGTTTTTTTTTCATGTTTTCTATCATGTGGTTAAAATAATGTGACTATGCGAGAGCGGCTTAAGAGCAAATGTCCACTAATCATTTAAGTTTACATGCTGCCCACACATTTAAATGACAACAAGCACAGAAATCTTGCGGAGGTAGGGATTTTTTTCTTTTCTTTTTTTTTCATTCAGCAAGTACTAATAATAGCTGCCACTCAATGTCCAACACATGCCTGTCTCACTGGAGAAACCTTTTCAGTGCAGAAAAGCAGCATTTATGAGCTGGAATTCAGACAAAAAACAGTCAGGATCCATGCACAAATATTCAAATTAAAAGAATGGCGGCGACAATGGCGGTGGCTTTTAAAAAGAAATTTGCTTTCAGAGTTTGGAAAGTAATCATGTCATGCTTGGTTGTAGGCAGGAAAGGGAATGGAAGGACAGCTTAGGTCTGATGTGCCACCAGCCTGCCACAGAAGACTTATCACAGCCTTCCTTCACAGTGCATAACGGATACATGATACACCATGAGTCACTGTGATCCAATCAGTCATGGCACAGAAAACTCAGCCAAAGAGAGAGAAAAAAAAAAAAGACAAGTAGAAAGTGCAGAGACACAGCAGGGAGGGAAGATAAATAAGGGAAGAGGAGGAAGCAGAAAGAGTCTGAGTGAGAAGATTAAGTCGAGATTGACGGAAGAAAACCAGGGAAGAGATGCAGGGTAAAGAGTGCGAGGGGCGGCCTGACGTTACCCTCAGCCCGTGGAAGCGAGCGTTGTTATAGAAGAGCTTCATCTGCTCGGGAGGCAGGGGTCCCAGGACTTTCTGGATGGTGAAGAGCTGGTCGATCTCACTTTCCCCTGGGAACAGAGGCTGCCCGTCGCTCAGCTCTCCTAAGATGCAGCCCACTGACCACATGTCCACCGCCTTCCCGTAAGGAGCCCTGCCACCACAGATTTAAGGGTTAGCAATGAAGTCCAGGCATGACAATAGCTAATAAAAACCAGCGTATCATGAAGTGACCAGTCTGCTGAACAAAGCTGAAAAGATGACAGGCGTACCCAAGCAGGAGCTCTGGAGAGCGGTACCATCTAGTAGCCACATATTCAGTGTAATTGGCATCAGTCCCTTCAGAGAGATTACGTGCAAAACCTGGAAAAAGAAGACAGAGCAAGCAATTTTAGATAATGAGGAGCTTTGGATAAGCTTTATATCCTGAGTTGGGTATGTCTCTGAACACTTAATAACCCTCCAAGGTGTCAGATACAAAGTGAACGATGCCACAATTGCTGATAAAGAAAGAGTCATTAACTAAAAATTGTAATTGTGGCACAATAAAAATTAAAAACGTTATTAAAATTAATAAGAATATGTTAGATAAAATACATAAGGCTTAGATTAAAATACCTTGGCACAATTATACAATTAGTTGTTTAGAGTTAGATAAAAAAATACCTGTTTTCATTTTTGCATGTTAAGAACAAAATAAAGTTAGATTAGTTTATTAGTAAAAGGAATAAAAGTTTCAAATTAAAAGGCTTCCTCTTATTGTTTAAAATCACTGTATTCTTCTGACTTTTTTTTTTAAAACTGCAGTATGCTTTTAAATTTATACAACACAATATTAATGGGACATATTGTGTTTGTGAAAAGGTCATAAACAGTTAATATCTTACCTGTTGTAGATCGCTTTTCAAACAAACTCAATTTGGAGAAATAAAGTTTAAGTCTGACTGGACTGACAAACAACTAGTTTGAGAAGGGTCAGGGCCAAACAGGATAAATGTTTACACAACAGTCAATTTTGTATTATTATAATTTTTTTAAATAAATACTTGTGTTTTTTTTTTTTTTTTGTTTGTTTGTTTTTTTCAGCTGGCTGTAAAATGTTTGATACAGCATGTCACACTTTGGCAGGAATTTTCCATTATTTCTGCTAAAATATATTATACAAAACTGACAGAACTGTAAACATTTAACAGCATCTGCATGAACCACTATAAAACTTTGAAAACTTGAGTTGTTTTTTAGACAGCAGCATTCCACTTTGACAGTGGGACCACTTGACCTAGCATTGTTAGCTCGTCAGTAGGGTCCAGGTGGACCCACTTCTAAAGCTGGTTGGTCATTGTAAACCTATTTCATAGCAGTTCATACAAATGTTTTTTAAAATATGACTTTGCCATAAATTTTTCATTATAATATTATTTAAGAAGAAATATTATAATATTTAGATTGGACTATCACCAGCTTGCACTAGAAGTGCTACTGCTATTTAGATTTCTAAGTAATTGACCTGGTATTAAAAAAAATCAGTGGGGGTGTAAAAGTGTATGAAAAAGCTTTCACATAAATCCCTTAGAAATTTTGGTGATTAAAGTTGTTTTAAGACAGCGGCAGTTCCCTTTGGTGTTGGTCTGCTCACGTTTGCACAAGTTGTTAGCTCATCAGTCCTGTCAAAACTAAACTCTACTTTTCCAAACTGAAATCTGTAACAGGTAAGATATCACCTGTGCACAACCTTTCCGCAGAGCCCCACTTCAGCAAGAATGTGAAACTTTTCCTTTAAAACGCTGATGAATTCATGATATAAAGGTAATTTTTATCAGCTCCTTGTTCTGTTCAACAATCAAAACAACACACGACGAAAATAACACCGTATGAAGACGCACTCCCAAATGTAAACCTTCACAGCGGAGTCTGTTTGGCCCTGAGACGGCTAGCTCAGTGCCTTTGGCTGACACAGAGCAAACAGCAGGTCTTCAGTCTCTCACTCCAGATTGCCTGCACAATGTTGGCAATGCCATGTTTTACGTTCCCCCCCCCCCACTTGTTGTCATGCCACGAGACTGAATCAAAGCCTGATTAGACTCTTGTTTCCCAACATGTTTCATTAATTGAGATGAGAGGGGAAAAAAGCAGAGCAGCAGGGTGAGAAGCAGCAGAGAGGGGCGCACGCAGAGCTTTAGATAACCAGATGAAGCCCGCTTGATGCACTCCTGAACCGCTGGTTCCAGCCAAATAAACGACTCCTTATTACATCACAGCTCTCACTGTTCGGACCTGTTCGGCAAGTCTTAGAACATGACGATTTAATCGAGGTTCTCACCGAAGTCACATAGTTTGAGGACATCATCGGAGCTGATGAGAAGGTTTTCTGGCTTTATGTCTGAAGAGGAAGAACACAGACGGGGAGTGAGCTGACCGGGGCATCATCATAACATCAGCACATTCATTTCTGCCGCTGCATGCTCACTTCGTTGAAAAAAAAAAAAATCAGATCTTCAAATCAAACTAGTTCCAGTATCACAAGACAATTGCACAGATTGTAAAGGAAGACTATAGCCCGTCCACCAAACAGTGTCATATGTGTGCCCGGGTGTACTGCAGGCCTTTGGATGCCTGCTCTGTTGCTGGTGTGCCAAAGGCTCACATGGGCCATCTGCTTTCATGGTCGCCTGCCAGCAACTCACCAAAAGCTTTATTTATGAACAACATAGAGGTTGGCTATAAATCATCTAGCAACCTTTTTAAACCCAGCTTTTATGAGAGACAGAATAAATATATACATTTTTAATTTCACACTAAAATTTACTTTAAAAGTGGCCTTTGAGAGTGCGAGTTCAAATTGTGATGACCTCATGAGCATCTTTTAGGCATGGAAGGCCTCTTCTCTGCCCCACTATCAGTGTCCCCTGATGTGTTTATATTATGAACACAAGGAAAGTTAAAGACAAAAGGAAAATGTTGAAATTACCTCTGTGAACAATGTCATGCTTATGGCACCAGTGAATAGCTTTGATTAACTGGAAGATGTAGCTGCGCACTTTCTCAGTTGGCACACCAGTGGGTAACTCCTCAAGCAGCTCAAGCATGTTCTAAAATAAGGAAAGAAGAAATCCCAACGACATCAATCAGAAGACTTTACAAGAGCCTCGTCTCGATGGTAGAGGCTTACCTTCTCCATATACTCAAACACGAGGTAAAGTTTTCCTCTTCTGCGGAAGGCCTCTTTAAGCTCAACGATATTCTCCTGCTTGAGCGTGCGGAGCATCTTAAGCTCTCGTAGTGTTGTTTCTTTAACCTCCTCATTTTCTGCGTGAAGGTGAGACAGAGAGGACACATCGGGAACACGTTGAGCTTCCATGTAGAGGTGAATATGGGATGCAGGCAAACAGAATCCAATGGGAGGGACTGACTGCATCAAAATAAATCTCACAGGTGTTCACTAATGAGGAACTCTTACCTTCACTGTCCTTGAATTTCTTTATGGCCACAATTTCATTGGTTTCCTGCAATTATAAAAGCACATGGCAGTTTGTAAGAAATCAGCCTTGTTCCTCCCTATTTCTGTCATACAGTAAACACACACTCCAGTCCTGACTCTTCTTCTGCCCCACAACACCTGAATAAGTTTGAAATAGTTTGGACAGAATCTTTTCATCGTTTTGTACTTTTTATTGGTCAAAGGTCCAATAAAAACCTCACTGGTACTGCTTCAGTAGCCACTAGCACATCGTTCACTGTAGTCTACTAGTTTCTCCAGTGTTTTTGGCTATCTATACCTTTTAGCCTAACATCACAGCTTGGATTATGATGGTTAATTAGCTTGTAATTTACCTTTAAAATAGCTGACACCAAAATTTCTTCTACCACTAAAAGAATTCTGAGGTCCACCACTTATATCACAGTTTGAGAAACATGAATAAAATATTAATCTATATGTACCACTAGTATAGCGACTGTGTTTGAGAAAAACACACTGGGTGTGTGTTATATAGGTAACCAGCTTCCAATACATGGTCACGGTCCCAATATAAGGACACAAGATAAATGTATGACAGAGTTATTCAATACATTATAAATGTATTCAAAACAGAGAAACAGGATCAAACCTGAATTTTAATACTTTTTAGAAGTTTACAGTTAAGTCAAGGCATAAAATGCAGCAGCGTGCTCACCAGAACAGAGTCTACAAAAGTTTCACTGAAAGTTTTAAGGCTTGGCTCCTCTTTTTAAAATGTGGTCCCTGACTTGGAAAAAAAAACCCCAGTAAATCTGCCACTAGACTGAAGTGAATATAAAGGCAGAATTTTTACCTTTTGAATAACAAGCCACGCCAGCTGTTTAATAACATGACCAACATGAAATGTTGCCAAGAAAACAAAGAAATAATCAGCAGTGAGTCACTGTTTTCTAAAGTCGCTTCTTGTTATCCTTTCACAAAGTTGTCTGTGAGAGATGCCCAAACGCCACTAGCCCCGTTTCTCGACATGTCCTACTTAGGACTGGTATTTCTGCCTATGGCTCAGAGCTGTGCTCCAGTTCAGTCCACCCACCCCTCCAACACCCCTCCTCAGAAAGCCAAAGGCAGCGTCGCTCCACTCCAACATGGATCAGAGTGAGCGGTGAGCCCTCCTTCCAGCACTGAGAAAATATAAGATGACACACAGCAGGGTCATTCCTTCATCACTGTACGGCTCTTATACAAAGGAATGACAAGCAGCAAAGGACTGACTAAATACCTTGACTTATGTATGATCTTATTAGCGTATGTTTCAAGATTAAGGATCCAATATCTTAAAAATAAGAAGACTCAAATCAACAGGCCTCTGCAAGTCTGAATAGTGCAAATCTGAGCTGAATTTAAATCGTCACGGCTCTGACGGTATTATGAACCGTGTCAGCGGCAACACTTCTGTTATAATTAAGCTGTATTATAAAATAAATAATTACATGTAAATTGTAATTTAAAAACAGACTCAGACTCGTGCAATTTGTAGTAATTAAAATTCCCAAAAGCTCGGAACATTTGACACCCTGAGGTCGTTACACCCAAAGCTTTTAATGATGAGTGTAATTTACAAACCTAATAAAAAATATGCTATTTAGATCAGGTAGAAGAACGCACAGTCGGTAGTAATTATTAGGAGAAAATTGTTTGGGTTTATCTTCTTTCTGTAAACCAGTTGTACATATTGTAGCTTTTTGATTATTTAAGAAAAAAATGACAAAACTTTCCCCCTGAGCCACTGGCACATTTCATGCATTTGTGTTCATGGGAATGTTGAACAGGGAAGCATCAAAGCCTTGTCTTAAATAAAACATTCACATAATCTATGGTCCAGGATGGCACATTCAGCTAACTATCGCCTACAACTATAAACAAACACGGAATTGCCTTTGTGTTCAATTGTCTGTCTGTTAGCAAAATATCTTCTGAACTTATTTTTTGTTTCTTCCACTTGCCCTCTACTTAACCACAACTGTTGTGACCTAGATGACTGAGAATCTACACCGACATACAACTGATTAATTTTTGGCGTCAGCTGCAGTAATTGACTTCAGCCAAAACAAAAATGGCTGTAACTCTTTTACAGATATCCAGCTAAAATTTGACGTGTCAGTAGCTGAGAATCGTTCACAACACATACTCTGAGGGCTAACCGATTTCACGAGATCTCCTAATATTGCGTGAGATCGTGGTTAAAGTCATTTTCAAGATTTACCCAAATGTCCCATATCCGTTATTTTCTACATAGAAAGATGATCTTCATTTAAAACTTTGGCTAAGAAGGCAGCGGGAAATATGAATTCTTTAAAAGACAGAGAAGACTTTACAGAGATGGTTTCCGCTGTTAGGAAATGAGTTGTTTCCACAAAACACATAACAGCTGAATACACTGAATGATACTCATAGGTTTCCAGGAAAACTGGTAGGATTTCAGCACCGACTTTCACCTTTTCAGATGAAGACATCCCAAAGAAAAGGCATTTTTGCAGACAAAAACAGCACATGTATGACAGTGGACACAAACCCAACAGAGGGGATGTTTCTGGATTATAGACAGTTCAAAATAAAGCTGGTATTTTGAAAATATTTTAGCACGTGTTATTTTGAAACAAGTTTAGGTCAAATTAAATGAAACAAACTCTGTTTTTTCTGTTTTGAAGTTTAATACAATTTTTGTTTGACACATAGACTATAGGACAAGGTTTAAAGTTCAAATGAAAGGATTAAGGCAGGACAATATATTTCTTTCTGTCTCTCCTTTTGGGAGGGTGATTGTTTGTTTAAAAGAACTGAGGTAAAACAGGACATGACCTTTTTGCTGGTGTAGATTCTCAGTCATCCAGGCCATGGTAAATTCAAAAAAAGTTAAAAAACAGAAACAACTGGACTTCTATTCTGTAGCTGAAGACGTTTCGCTTCTCATCCGAGGAGCTTTCTCAATTCAGAAATAGAGAGTGTGGAGTTGAGCTTTTAAAGCAGAGATGTGATGTAAACTGGATTGCTTGCAAATTGTTCTCACTCTCCTAACAATGGAGGCTCGTCAGAATCCTTGTTTGTCTGACTCACTGAGGGGCCACTCTTGTCACATGAGTGCAGGTGTTGATTGGAGTGAAACTGACTGGGGATCAGGCCTAAAGCTCCATTATATGTTTTTGAAAGCTGAAATCTGAGACCTCCTCCTCTGTTTAATGTT
>NC_051453.1:18707182-18719960 GCF_001649575.2 Kryptolebias marmoratus | reverse complement strand
GGGATGTTGTGTTTGGAGAAAATCCTTCTGATCCAGCTTACATCACATCTCAGCTTTAAAAGCTCAACTCCACACTCTCTATTTCTGAATTGAGAAAGCTCCTCGGATGAGAAGCGAAACGTCTTCAGCTACAGAATAGAAGTCCAGTTGTTTTTGTTTTTTAACTTTTTTTGAATTTGACATGACCTTTGTTTCTTTTTTCTCTTGTACCCAACTATGAAACCAAACCAAAGGTACATGTCAAATATTTTATGTGTACTAATACCCAAACTGATCAATTGGGCTTTGTGTAAAACAAACAAGCTGAATGTGTGTTGAGGTTAATTTGGAAACTACAGATTATCAACAATCTGCTTGTTTGTAACTCAAAATTGCTGACTTTTGTGTTTGCTGTTCAGCATGACTTTACTCATAGAACTGGACACGCCCAGCTACACTGTTTCTGATTTTTGAGGACACCCTAATTTATTCGGGTTAGTGAATCTGCCCCCTCTTAGGTTTTAAGATTGACAGATTTTTCTCTTTACTTAGAGAACCAACAGGATGCTCTGTAGGAGGATTTTATGCAGAGCCATGATGATATAGAGCTTAGGATCACTGCCAACATCTGCCTGATTTTTCACCTGGAACTTTTACAAATTGTCACCAAAGACAGGGTGAATGACTACAATGCTGTAACAGCTTGTCATAGCTGGACTGACTCTTTCTCAAAACTGCAGGGAGAAAATGATTATTTTTGAGCAATAAAACTGTAAAAACATCAGGTTCCTGACCAGTTTTTTGTTCACTAGTAGCACTGATACGCCTGACCAATAATGTTATGACAAGCAGTACAAAATTTCTTCAACACTTTCATGTTTATATTTTCCTGACTGCATTGCAAATCTAAAAACATATTACAGCAAACAATCAACAGAGATTGCTAAAGTTCTGATTTAAAAAATGGCACACAGGGAAGATTTGATTATGAGAAAAAAAAATTTTTTTCTTTAGTTTTTTTACACAGAGGCCAACTGAGTTTCTTCATGTTTATCATTTTCTTTAATATCAAACAGCAGCTGGAAAAGCCTAGTTTCCCCAAAGAGTCCCTAAAACTAAACAAATATGTGACCCAAGAATGCACTTTATGACAGATCCTCCTTCTCAACATGACCAGATGTTCTAAAGCTTGTCATTTCAGGCTGTGCTGCAGACAGATGGGCAGCAGTTCATCACTGCAGCTGTTCCCAGACAGAGCGGCACGATGAGCCTGTGCATTTCTTGATTAAAGTTTGTAACTGAGTAAACAAAGTCGTTTTCACTGCACATGTTGGGCCACATAGTGAGGGGGAACATAAATCATGAGGCATTCATTCATTTGCAGTATCGTTCCGTGAGTGATATCGGTACAACCAAGACTCAGAGTGAGCCAACAGTGAGAGAGGTGAACGAGAACTGGATGGTCGCTCTGACAGAGGGTCAGAGATCCTGTGTGGAGATGGGACTAAGTTCCAGAAGGACAACCAGAACCGCCAGCCTCCTGTCCTGCGCTTTATGGCAGAGTTGCTTGAAAACCTGCCTTTGTGCAAAACACTTTAAAGTTCACTGAAAGGACTGTGTTCTCTGACCTGATGAAACAAACACTGGCGCCGCTCATCATCTGTCCTGCACCATCCCTACAGTGAACTATAGGAGTGGCAGCATCATGCGACCACTTGAAAACTGGCCGGGGTCGAGGGAAATGTGCCTACAAATATATACTCAATGAAAACCTGTTCCAGAGAGCTCAGAACCTCAGACCTGGCTGAAGGTTCACCTTCCAACATGATAAAGACCCAAAGCACACGGAGAAGACAACACAGGAGGAGCTTAGAGATAAATGTGAATGTCCTAGAATGGAAGACCTCTGGAGAGACCTGAAAAGGGCTGCCTGCCAACGGTCCCTGTCCAACGTAACTGAGACTGAGAGGAATTGTGGAGAAGAATGGCAGAAAATCCCTCAATCCAGGTGTGCAAAAATTGTTGCATCAAATCCAAAAAGCCTCAAGACTGAAACTTCTGCCAAAAGCTGCTTTAACTCAGTACTAAGTAAAGAGCCTGAATACTTATGTAAATGTGACATTTCAGTCTTTTGTTTTAAATAAATTTACAAAACAGTATACAATCCTGTTTTCACTTTGCCTTTCATGGACGCTGAGTGTAGAATATTGAGGGAAAAAAAAATTCTAGCATGAGGCTGCAACATTAAATTTAAAAAGTGAAGGGTGTCTAAGTACTCTCTGAAGCTACTGTATATGCTGCTTTTTTATTTATCTGTTTCCAACAATAATGTATACGAAGAGCTAAATAAAATGCACAAAGACAGCAGGGTGGATTCAGACACTTTGATGAAATCCTCCATCTGCATCACAGTCTGGAAGGTCTGTACAGCAATTTTTTCAAAAGTAGCTCAGAACTGTGTGGTTTATTCATTAAGTGGTCTGGCTTAACATTTGGTGGCAGACTTACACGCAGGAATTTTGCCCCAGTACCAAAAGAAAGTCAATCGCCAAAGTATAAATCACTGATTCAAATTTCTATTTACTTTAGAGAATGGGCTTTAATTTCCCTTTAAACTAAACAAGCAGAGAAAAATTAAATGGTAAGAAGAAAACAAGAATACAAGAACAGGGATGAGAAAGGAAATGAGAAAACTGACCAAAACTAAAAGATAATTTAATATAAGAATAAAAAAACTGGATACCTTGATCATTTATCAACACAAAGTACTAACTGTGGTCCAAGTAAAAGCAGTAATACAAACCAATCTGAATGTTAGATAAGCTGACGGAGTGCAAAGGTATTTTTAGCTCCTAACATTCATTGTAAGATAGTTGTTAATAATAATAAAAAAAAACTTTTCACATCAGCGAGCGAGCTGGGCTTCACTGTATGTGGTTAAGAAAGTTTTAGCTGTAGACCCGAAAAAAAACCAAACTACATTTGTCAGGAGACGAGGACAACTTTACCGCTCAAATACAAAACATGCGTCATCTCTACATCCTCTCTTTCACTGGCTCCTGGTAGGACCTCAGCTGCAAGCGCTTCACTCAAGGTGGCCCATTTAATGTGATAGTCCTTTTTTTCCTCTTCTGTCCCAATTTCTGTTCACTGGGTGCAAAAATAACTGCTCCCTTCAAACAGGGCGGAAGCTATTTTTCTAGTTTTTTTATTTTTGCTAAATAGAACTAAATAATACTGACGACACCTCAGCTTATTTGGGAAGAACAAATCTAAGCAGGCTAACTCAGTTTTTCTATTCGCTGAAAATGTGTCATTGCTTGCGCAATAAAAAAAAATTAATAACGTGAAGTGATGCTAAAATTAGAGACATTATGGATCATGATAGGACAAACAACAGCTGACCACAGATGGGTGATGACTCACTTGATGTTACATGGCAACGTAACATGCTTTTAAAGAAATAGGTTTAAAACATTTTTTAAAAATATACTAACTACTTATCTTTTAAGCATTGTGTTTATATCTATATCATAGTGCAATAACAAACTAAAACAATGAAAACCCTTGTGGTCTGAAAACATTTTTTTTTTTTTTTTTGCTCAATGGTGAGAGTCAAAGAGTGTCAAAACATTTAAAATTACTTGCTAAGTTAAAATGTAGAGCAAACTATATTTTACACCTTTGGCAATGTCAATAACTAGAACTTACACGTAGAGAGGTTCTCAGATTTAATCTTATTTTAAAGAAACATTCATGACAGATCCATAAGACATGTTCACAAAGAAGTTAAAAGACTGGACTAGGGTGCTGTCTCAGGAGGGGTAAAACACGTGGACTCAGGAAGTTAGAGCCATAGAGGTCACTTGTACGTCTACCAAGATAAAGTCGTACCATATGGCTTCCTACTGCATGATTTCAGGAGTAACACTGGTGTGATTCTCTACAACATTGGCAGGATTGGTTTTCTGCCATTTGCACACAAGATGGTCATTTGAGGTAATACAAAACTGAGATTCAATGCTGAACATTCATTTCAGTCATGACGCTGCTCCAAGAGAAGCTATCTCTGCTCCGGTGTTAAAGGCAGCCTACGCATGGGAGAGGGAACCCATAGTTTGATGAGACATGGTGTTAAGAGTTCAACACCTGTGTCCGGATGGCAGGAACAATTTTCATGGGGTCCAGTACTCCACAGCAAAGGAGGGTTCATTATTCCTTTGGTGTGGTTCGTTTTGGGGAACCAGAACCTTCACGACATGTGTGGGTGCCTTCAAGTACTCATTGTTTTCACTGAGCCACAGGGACATCTGTGTGTCCACATGCTGGGCAACTGAACGATACAACCACTTGCATGACCTCATAAAAGCCCACAATGTGACCCCTGTCAAACTCCATCCAGTGCCAGTAATACTGTCTAATGCATCTTCTGTCTCTGGTAACCTTCAGTCACTGTTTTGACTGGCCGTTAGCTGCTCCGGCAATGGCCCTATAACACTCTTACTCCACTCATGATGCCTCAGTGATAAGCAATATGACCAAAAACTAATATCACAATATTAGGGGGCTTTTATGCAATATACAATAGCCTGCGTATTAAAGTATTTTTAAACTCTTGTTTAATCACTGTATAAATGTTTAATTCAACACTAAAGCCTAATGCAGTAATAATCCGTGAATCACAAATCCACTGCCTGAGATTTTTGAATGGGAGGGAGAATGAGCTGTAATACATTAGAAGCGCATGTAAAAACTAAACTTTCAGTGAATTGGATGTATGTGACTAAAGAATTGCTGCTAAAATTTATACTTGATAATCACAATAAAGTCAATTAAAATATCTAATGATGAACAAAGCATGATATACCAAATATCGTCTGTAGACATATCCAGCTTCTTGCAAATTGAATCCTTTACATGTCCATCATTGATCATGTGGACCAAATTACATCCAAATATGATTGTTCCTTCTGGGTGCTTCACTTTTTTTTCAGTGAGTGTAATATGATAGAATATGTTGCTTATCATCCACATTTCAGACAGTTTGTAATAAAGATAGAACATATAAAGTTAATGTCATACTGTGTTGTATTGGTTACTTGGTAATTACAGGGGAACTGTGTTTTGTATGAATGTTTTAAATGTTTCTTAGTAAGTTTAATTTTCTAAATATTTTCTGGCTACTTATCTCCTCGCCATTTTATTTATTTATTTTTCTGGAATAATTAAGTGTTACTATTGAAAATGTTGGGGTGCCATCCAAAATCTAAAGGTTGTTTCCAAATCTAAGCGCATCTGTCTGCTCCCAACTTTTAGCAATTCACCAACTGTATCAACTAAGGAGTCACTTGTATTGTCTTAAGTATGTTTTTTGTTGTAGTTGGCATTAAAAACCAGTTATGGAACAAATGCTGATCCTGAGAGATTAGACTCCATCGTCTGTAGTTTTCTGTCATTTATTTTTCACTTACATATTAATATAATCAAAGTCTGAAAGCAGGGAGTAATTTGGTAAATATCTCACTCTTTAACACAAGACAGAGAGCAGATCTGGTTCAATTTGACAAGGGGAAATTAGAGAAACAGCACGTGTTGGTCCTATCACTGAACCTCTTCAAAAATACCAGTATCATGGCATTTGCTGGATACTAAATAGAGCAGGGTTTCTAATTTTGAACTGTCTGAAAAGTGGCTCTGACAAGATCAA
This sequence comes from Kryptolebias marmoratus, assembly GCF_001649575.2. Lineage (NCBI taxonomy): Eukaryota > Metazoa > Chordata > Actinopteri > Cyprinodontiformes > Rivulidae > Kryptolebias > Kryptolebias marmoratus. Next base: position 18,714,274 of record NC_051453.1, on the reverse strand, counting down.
ACCCATATAGCTCAGACCCAAATGTTTATATAGAAATGTTTTTATGTCGGTATGAGTCTTTATCTGTCATTGATCATGAGAGCCTGAACCTTGCTAGAAACCCCTCCAACCCCCACGTCATGGCGGGGCTGCCATGAGCGTTCATTGGAAGAACAAAGCATTGCCTTTAAACTCAGTTTGCTGTGTGCCACATATGTTCCTGCTTGTCTGCTCATGATAGAATGACTTCAGATCATGTGATGCTCTCTGCAGCTCAAAACACCACTGCTTGTGTTTTGCCCTTGATTCACAAATGTACATGTTAACATTTAAGAACATCAGTGATTTGACAATGAGGCCTGTGAACATTTACATTATTGTCTGGGAAGTTTCTTGTAGATTAATGAACAAAAGAGCCAACTTCCGGTGTGAGGAAAATTAATTTACTTGTTTGCCTGTCTGTCTGTTCCTTTTTGCATGTCAAGTCATGCATGGACGTCGCTGTCAAAAGACATTTCTGTGTACAGTCAACTTGAACTAATGTCTTTCTCTTTGATTTTTATGCTAAAGTATCACTAGCTTCTGATGTCATGAAACCCCACGTGCATCAGTCTTTCTCTTCCATAAAACTCATTCTTCCTCTAATGCTAGTATCGAAAATGTCCTCTTTTCTCTGTTTTGCCATTTAAACACAATGTTATATGGTTGTTTGTAAAGGTCTGAACTCTTGTTTTACACCCAATTATCAGAATATATCGCATATTAAATACATCTCATAAAAGTTCAGTTTCGTTTTAAAACAAACAAGAAAGGAAACTAAATAAGTTGCATTTTCGCTGAAATTTAAGCTTAAATAAACTGATCAAGGTAAGACAAAGCAAAACAGAAAGAAAAAGAGCAAAACCATATCTAAAAGCCTAAATTAGCTAAACCTAGGCAAAAAAGTTAAAAAACAAAACAGTAGCTAAAAGCTAAAACTAGCAAAACAGTAGCTATAGAAACTATAAACAGGAAAACAAAAGCAAAAAAGCTAAATCAGCATTCTCGAAATAAAACTTGATCTGGTTTATATAGGTATTCACCACCTAAAGTCATTACTCTGCAGAGACCTCTTTGTGTGACAAATGCAGCTGTGAAAGTCTGTAGGTATGTTTTGTTTAAGTTAAAGCCCATTCCTCATGGCTGGGATGCTCCAGCCTTTTCAGTTTGGATGGGTTCTGGTGGTGCTCAGCAGTCTTTAGGTCAAACAAACAGCTTCATTAAAACACTGAGATGCAAGCTTTGACTAAGCCGTTCTAAATGTGTCCCCTTAAATCACTCGAGCATTGCTTTAGCACTCTGCTTTGGGTCATTGTGATTCAGAAAGGTGAACCTTCTTTTCAGTCCCAATTCTCAAAATTACTTAAACATTTTCTTTTTTATTGATGTGCTTGCATTTAGTACCATTGACCTTTATTTTATGCCTGACCAATCTGAGAGGCCCAGATAATAACATACACCCCCCCACATAATACTGACACCGCCGTGACACACTGATTTCCTGTAGAGAAAGCCATTTAATTTGAGAACAGAGTTCCTTTTTCCTTATGTACTGTCTATTTTCTCTTGAAGATGTTAGAAGTAAAAACGTTCAAACTTATTCAGTGACATTCTGCAGCTTGGTCTAAATGACCTTTGGCCCCTTAGTTAACATATCCATTCTTGTATGACCTGTGAGATTTGGTGGTCTGTTGTTGTGGTGCCATGTTCACTTAATGATCGCACGTCTTCATAAATGTGGGCAATAAAACCTGCAAGCAGTTATAAACAGTGATGTTTCTGCATTAGCTGGAAAAACATACTTAAAGGCTTCCATTTCCATCTGCTGTTTTATCCATCTACATGTGAATTCAAATAATTATTCCATTAATTGGGTGGTTTCAAGCCCATATACTGTCAGCAAAAACAAACATGTCATGTGTTAGAGGAAACCTGTATTACTGTTCAGGCTGGGGATTGTATTCAGAAAGCATCCAAACTCCTCCTGAAAATGTTTTGACGTTGTCATATTAAGATGCAGATTTTTATTTATTTATTTTCCGAACAGTAGATGGAATGGAGATAAATGTAAAATGTACAAGGTGCACTTAAGCACATATGGCTGACATCCATGATTAATGATCCAGGGTCATGGCCTTCTGTAGGAAGCTCAGTTCGATAAATTCCCAATGATTAATGAAAGGAGATAGTCCAGGCCTTTAAATCTTCCAAACAGAATGCAAATGAGAAGATAGGGCGAGGGGACCGTTAATGTTTTACCTCTCTGTATATAGTGCGGCTTTGGAAACCAGTTAGTGGGATGTCAAGTGCATTTAGGGTGCGGCTATGTGTAGTGGGCATTCCTAAGAGCTGTCCCATACTTAGACAAACACTCCCAGCAGCTACACCATGTTTACCCTGTCCTTCCACAATTCACATAGTATCACATGGTACAGAACCACCAGCGACCATGTAAAGCCTTATTCAAGATTTAGATTAACTGCTAGAGAGAAGCCTTTGTGCTTGAATTGCTTGAACCAGAGGTATTTAAAATGCAGCACAGATATAGACAACAAGCACAGAGTGAGTCACATGCTTTGGATCAATACAAAACAATCTCTATTTTTATCCAAGTTTTGTTTACGGCTGAAGGTGTCAGGTTTGGGGGTGACAGAGAAGAACCCTGAGTGCAGACTCATTTCAAAGAAAACTAATTTATTAAAATAAAACAAACAAAAAGGCTGACGTGGCAGCAAAAACTGAAACTAAGTACAAACATAGACAAACAAGGTGTGTCGCAAAAACATGGAGCAAGACAAAACCAGCAGGGAACCAAGAACAATGAACCAGCGACTAGTGGGAGAAATGACCGGGTATTTGAGTGCTGAGGGTAACGAGGGAAATGGAAACAGGTGAGTGGAGATGATTACGGACAGGTGGAGATGGGTGTGGCAAGAAGGGCAAAAGAGTGACGGAGGAGGAGTGAATACTGAGCAGGAACACAAACAGGAAAAACCCAAACTGAAAACACTAATTAAAACCCACAGAGAAATCATAAAGAAAACAAAACAGAAACAAAAAAATCCAAATCCTCACAGAAGGTTCCCACAATATAAAGAGATAATTATTGCAAAGGGCTCGTCTGATGACATCAAGCTTGTTCAGTATTCTGCACTGAGCAAACAGGCCTTCTAATGTCTGTCAATAAATCCAGGGTCAAACTAAAGCAAAAAAAAAAAAAGACAAGTTTCATTCTCAGGTCTGACATAACTAGTTTTGTCAACTACACCACAACAACCAGAACAAACGATCTCCTCCAAATTTCAGCACCTCATCCAGTTAAAATGACTGATTATAGAAAAACCACAGTCACAATAAATAATGCAGGAGCAGGAGAACAGCAGGTCTAATCCAAAACTTGTTGCTCTGAGCTATTATAATTCAGAATTTAAATTCATCCCTGTTTAAGTGTAGCTGAAATACAGTCTTGGCTGACAAAAACAGAAATTATCTGCATTGCATAAAGACTGATAAATTTACATGTTAATACACAAGTATACTTTATTATAGCTTGTTGTTTTGGAATGAACTTAAACCGAAACAAAATAACTGTAACTTGTGCTACAAAATATACAATTTGAAAAAGTTCAAAATATAAACCTGCATGTATAAAACCCTACTCCCATTTTTTATATTGCTTCATGCAAGCTTTCAATGTTTATCTTCAGAAAAGGTTGTTCTGTGCAGCTACAGTACAAATGCTTTGTACCCCTGATAATACCCGGACTATAGCTTTTTCCACACATCGCCTTTCAAGTTGGGCCTAATATGCCTTTGTGGCGCATCAGTGTCACGTGTTGGAGTAAAAAGTAGAAAGTTGCCTCCACTGGCAGAGCTCTGATTTGGAAACAGAGTTGGTTCATTCAACGAGTCACCAGTTTTTACAATACTGGCTTGTTGTCTGTAAGCACGCGCACCGTACTGGAAGTGAGCCGTTGCTGTTCGACTCTTTGGTATAATTTACCAAAGGAGCACAGCTGCGTCTTCACAAGGTTGTCTATTTTTACACAGAAATGCTGCAACACTGTGTGAAAAGGGCAAAGAATTTATATAATCCAACCTTTGAAGACAAGTTCCTTTTTTCTAATTGTCTCTAAAATGTTTAAAGTGTTTAAAGATTTTAACTGCATGCAGGTTTTTTTTTATTTTTTTTTACCTGACATCTGTTCTACCTCAATTTTGTTAAAGGGACATTTTGGACATTTTGAAGTGGCGCTCTGTGGAAAGGTTACGATCAATTATTACCTTACCTTATCTCTTGCAATGACCTCATATTGGAGGAAACAAGAGTTTAAGTCTGAGAGGCCTAATAAGATTGCAGCTAATCCAAATGAGGGCAAGATCAAAGCAGAGTGCTGCCATCTTAAAACAGCTCCATTTTCTAAAGTTTTATAGCAGTTCATGTGAACCTTCACACAGCTGTCAATATCACATTGCACTCTTATATACATATAATAGTACATGGTTGGAGTGAGAGTGTGAATGGTTGTTTGTCTTGTTTGTCTCTATGTGTCCCTGTGATGGACTTGCAATCTGTCCTGGGTGTCCCCCGCCTCTTGCACCGTGACTGCTGGAGATAGACACCAGATCCCCCAGACCCAGAAGCAGGTAAAGAAAATGTATGTATGTATGTATGTATGTATGTATGTATGTATGTATGTATGTATGTATGTATGTATGTATGTATGTATGTATGTATGTATGTATGTATGGTTGGATGGATGGATGGATAGATGGATGGTCGGTATATGACTGGTTGTAATAGTTCTGCCAAAATAACTATATAATAACTATTGATGGTGGTGGAAGGGTTTGCATGAACCGCTATGAAGTTTTAAAGACTGGAATTTTAAAAAAAGAATTTTTAGCAAAATCAGCTTTGGAAGTGGGTTCACTCATAGTGTATTGACGAGCTAATTAGGGCTTGTCTCCAATTTTAAGAATTTCATAGTAATTCATGCAAACGCTATATTTAGACCTTGACACCACTGTTGATTTTACATATCATTGGTAGTTTGACAGGAATATTAGAATAGTCCTGCTGCAAAATTGATGACAATGCAAACTAGTGTTTGCATGATTCGCTATAGAACTTTCGAGATTAGAGCTGTTTTTCGATTGCTGGGATCTACTTTAGTCTTAACCCACCTTTGGACTAGCTGTTAGCTTGTCAGTCCTGTCAGAATTAAGCTCCATCTCTCTAAACTGAGGTTGCAGGAAAAAAAATGAATCTAAACATGCTCTTTTCCTTATCCATAATTTACATGGACAAGAAATTAATTAAAGATGAGCCAGAAGTGCCAGACAAAAGCCTCTCCGTGTTCCAGTGCACTCGACCCTTTTTGACATACTTTCAGCAGCGTGTTGCAGGTTTAATCTGTGTACCCTTTGTATTAAAAAGCTCTGGTAAAATTTGCTCATATATGTGGAAAAATGTACAAGAATGAGTGAGTCTGGAGAATCAAAAACACATGAGTAAAAACACTATGTCATATAAAGCTGCTGTTAAAAATAACTTTAGGTCTCATGAACATAGTTATCTTAATCAACGGTTTTCTTTTTCCTACTAAACTATAAATGAAAAATTATCCAATCTTTTTTTACACAAAGTCAACAAGTAAACAAAGACGTTCTTCTTCAACAAACGAGGCAAACATTTGTAGTTATAATATTGCGACAAATACCAGCAAACCTATAGGCTGAGCCGCTCACTTCAAGATGAAATCTGAGTCAGTTCTTAGAAACCAATGGGATGGCAGTCAGGTGTGAGTGGGTGCTGCTTTTCATTTAACAAACAGAGATCTGCCAAAGTCTGACCTCCACGTCATATGTTTGTGTTTGAGAGTGAGTCACTGAGGTACGAACAAAAGAGATTTCAGAAAGCCATCAGAAAAACTGCTGGTGATATGTAGCAGGATGGGAAAGGATTTAAAACCGTCTTTGCAGTCTGAGCTGCACCGATCTACAGTATACCGATGGAAGAAATCCAACAGCTCACCCACAACAGATCAGTCCAAAAACAAGGTGTGTAAGCAGTCCGTAAGGCCACAGTGGTACCCAGGGTAACTTCTAAGCAGAAAAAGGCCTGGCTAATGCCATGAGTCCACTATTTGAAGAACACTGATGGCAGCACCACAAAAAAAAAAATAAATAAATAAATAGAAAAAAAAGAAAAAGAAAAAAACTCATCTGCAGTTTGCTAAAGATCAAGCGGATGAGCAGGAGGGCTGTTGGGAAAATGTTACGTAAACAAGACAAGGCTAAAATTAAACTTTCGGGTTAAAATGAGAATTGTGACGTTTAAAAAAAGATTTCCTCAAAGATCTTAGTGAGACACGATGGTTTTAGTGTCATGAGCTGGGTTTCTTTTTCCCTTTGCATGAAACAGGACAGTTTATTATTCTTGTGACTTCTAGGGCTGCACAACATTAAAACTTGTGGTGTGCGTTAGTATTGTTTAATATTGCAATGACGATATCAATTGCTATAAATCCACATTTTCCTCATTCCCTCTTCTGTCTAAACCAGGTGTGGGCATCAAGGCCAGTGAGAGTGTATTGGATTGACAACAAATATCATTTGAATTCAGAACATGAAGGCATAGTAATTGAAATATAATGGCTTTTGATTTACTGAAGTCCAAGCAGTTCTTTGCAATACTGATATTCACCCACTGATATTGCAATGATAAATAAAATCTCAATATTGCCAGTTTACAGCCTGTGTAATGTATGACCAGTATTACTTTCTGCCCTAAAAACTACAACTATGCAGGGGTGGCTGGTGGACAAAATTTTTTACCGGCCACTCAAATATTTTACCAGCCACTATTTTTTGTTGAGACAAAAAGTAATTTCATATGATGATGATGATGGAGGTGGATGGAAGCAGTTGTGCTGCCCTACAAGCTGAACAACACCTCTTTCTGGACACTGCATGGAAATAACTAGACTTTTCTTATTTTATTTTAAACCATTAAAAGATGCATATCTGTACATAAAAAAATTCAGACAAGTGAAATTTATTTCTGTGGAG
>NC_051453.1:18671366-18706182 GCF_001649575.2 Kryptolebias marmoratus | reverse complement strand
ACGCGGCTCGACGTAACAGCAGCAACTCGAGCACATTGCTGCCCCCTATATGTCAGGAGGACAAATAACACCTTTTCTGTTCAAATTGCCAACCCGCCACAGTGGCGTGTGTGTTGATCAAATTCACCCGCCACTTCAAATATTTACCCGCATTTGGCGGGTGGCGGGTGCTAATTTCCACCCCTGCAACTATGTAGTTGTTTTTTTACTGGTTTCAGTTTGTGTGTCTGTCTCGCTGCATCCTGATCCTGTAACATTTAAATTTGTGTGCTGAAATAATTAATAACTGAGAGGAAATTGTAAACGTTGTCAAAGGAAAATATAATAATTTTAGAGGAATCTCAAAGCTGAAAATGTTTTTTTTTTCTATGTATATTGATGTATCGTTCATGTGGCCGTTCTTGCCGCCTAGTGGCACTGAATAGGTATGTAATGTTTTTTATCTACGCCAAGGAGGTTATGTTTTTGGTAGAATCTGTCTGTCTGTGCACAGAAACTCAAAGGGTATGAACAGATTTTTATAAAATTTTCAGGAAACATCAAACATGGGACAAAGAACAAGTGGATAAATGTTGGTGGTGATCGGGTCAGAGTTTAAGGTCAAAGGTCAAGGTCACAGATGAGCTTGTTCTCTAACTGTGCAACCATGTAATGGAGGAAAATTACACTGCACAGTTGGACTCCTCTTAGGCAAAGGCTGATCACCATTGAATTCAAGGTTTATGGGCTCAAATGTCACAGGTAGCCCCTTTTTTAATCCTGCCATTGTCTTGGTGGAGGTTTGCGGACTCTGAGTGCTTAGTTCGCTAAAGTAATGTGGACAGAGATTTTTCCATAAAGAGTCATGTAGACGGGAGTTAAATCTCTGCACATGAATCCTGACATCAACTTCAAAGCACACAAGTACACAAGTTATTTTACAAAAAATCCTTAAAGAAGAGAAAATTTATTTTTCTGGTCACCCAAGTCAACTTTCTGTTCTAAACCTAATGCAAATAGTAAATGGACTGTACTTATATAGCGCCTTTCTAGCCAACTAGGCCACTCAAAGCACTTCACAACACAATCTGTGCCCTCATTTACCCATCCACACACACATTCATACAGCACTCTACAAAGTTAATCTGAATAAATCATTCTATTGAGACTAATCAGTGCTTTAGATCACATTCATACATCGATAGGACACATATCAGAGGCAGTGAGGAATTCAGTGTCTTGCACAGGGACACTTAGACATGTGGCATGCTGGTGGAATCAAACCTCCAGCTGTCTTGTTGGAGGACGTCTGCTCTAACCACTGAACCACAGCCCATTGTGGAAGGACCTGAAGTAAACAGTCCATGTGAGCAAACCCATCACCATCCCAGAGTGGACGCTGCACTGATCAGTGCAGACAAAATGATGTAAAATTCCTCCGATAACACACACTGACGCAAAACCTGTTACTGACATCACCAGTGTTTCTGTCCAGTCCTTCTGCCACAATCGGCCCAGCTGCCTCCTCTCTTTATATCCTGATCAGCAGATGCGGAGGTCCACACACTGTAATCTTCCATCGTTTTTAAATAGATTTGGATTAAAGTGAAGAAACCTAGCTAATATAGGCTCAAGTGTTTGCATGCTTTCTTTATTTAACCCCACATCTTTATTTGACGTAATTATACTGTATAACTAAAACACAAAGGGCGTGTCAAGCAGCGAGCAGCTGCAGTTTCATGGAAATGGGACCACTTTCTCTGGTCAGAGCATTCACTAGTCCAGATGAAACCCTCTGCAGGCTTACGTGTTATTGTGCAATGTAAGTGTCAGCTGATTATGTGTGCACAGAGCGTGCGCTTGACTGTGTGCCAGTGCACACCTAATTATGCAGCATAGATCTGTGAGTTAGCCCTTGAAAAAACATGGAGGTTCATTCACACTAACAATGTAAAAAATTTTCCAGATGGCAGCGGTCCATATTGATCTGCAGCCAGAGGATTTGGCCTCCTGTGCTTTCACACGTCAAGCAGCGCAGATGAACTCAATCACGAGAGAGCAGCGTTACTGAGCATACAACATATAGAAAAGCTCCGAAAATCGGAAGCCATTATTCAGAATTTAGGGAGAAAAATGGTCAATTTAAAAAAAGCTTTGCACAATTAATCAGAGCAAAAACAACAACAACAAAAACATTACAGAAAGCAGACTCAATTTGTTGTGTGAACCAAAATGAGGCCTACTGATGTGTGTTCTCTTGTTTAAAATGGAGACATTGGCATTTGCAGCTGCCTAGCCGTGTGATCAATCAGTTTGAATAATAAAGCCCAGTAATTACAGGCTGTTTTCCCGGCTTACAGCAGCACTATCCCTTTTTTTATTGTCCTCACTTCAGAGTGCTTTCTAGAAACAAGTGTTACATTTCTTAGGTTTAAAGCTAACTCAATGGTACTGGAAATCTGGCTACACTAAGTAAGATCACTGATGTGACAAACAATGTAATGTGGGCAGACAGAGTGTGCAGAGAAAGAACAAAACATCAAGAACTTGATCAGTAGGGTTGAGAAAATGTTCTTATTCCTGCAGATTTCTGTAAGTAGGAGGTGCATTCTCTCATTCGTACTGGATCGCTGTCAGTTTCTGCCACAGCATCCTTTTTAAATGATCCAGGATGACAAGGCTATACTGCAGTGTGGGCTGTCTACTTCCTATGGTCTTGCTATTTTTTCTGTCGCAGCCCTGGTTATCTTTTGTATGCTAAAAATGCACCGGATCAAGACAACCTATCAGAGCCACTTTTACATAAATCTCAATAAATTAAATACTGGAGCGATTTAAACCAGTATTTCAGCATTCTGTTTTCAAAACCATCTCAGAATTTGCACTAAAATGGAGCAGACTGCTTTGAACAAACATTTTAAATTAAGTGTTTGAAGCTGGCTAATGACCAAACCTGCCTTGGTAGGTATCATCATTAGACACCCAAAAAACTAAAGATTGTGTTCAGCTAGGGCTGTAACGCTATATATATTAGTACTGAGCCATCATGGTACAGACACCAGGGTCTGGAGCATGCTATCAGATGAAGAAGACATTAGTCACAGACAATCACCACTCTCATCTAGAAGAGGACACACTTTGTTTGATTGCTTTTTGTTAACTGCCACAACAGCAAAGTAGTAGGGGAAGATGCTGTCTGAAGCAGTGTTTATCCAATCCCGGTTAACTGAACCCACAGCCCAGAATGTTTGAAGCTAGGATTTCACTGGCCTGCGACTGCTGGACACTAGCTAGGGAGTCTCCAAAATGCCTCAAAACACTTGCGGGGCTTCTCAGTTTCCCCATGTGAGTCGCATAGTCTCGAAGTCTTGTCACCTAAATTTTGAACATGTTCAAATAATTTGTGTGACAAAGTTTCTCTCCGAATAGTTGCAGAGTTGTCACGGGCATCTCAAATGGACATTTGGTTTCCATAAAACTAGAGCATTAGAGCTGTGTTTTGACACCTGCACAGGAGCTCTCCTTATCTTCATTTCAAAATTGTACTTAGACAACAAAATAATGTACCCAACCTCAAATACAGTTTTGAGAGCTGTACACACAAAAAAAGGCTGTGAATTTCGAGAATAAAATTAGCAAAATGTGGCCACGTTGCTCGCTGGTTGCTTTGTCGCTAAAACTGACGATTCAGTGAAATTGCTACTAACAATTCACCTATTTACTTGCAATTTTTGAGTCACCGACTAGTTTCCAACAGTCACAGCGAGGTGACATACTGGCTTGTTTCAACACACCTGATTCACCTTAATGACCAAATAACAGGCATGTGTCTAACTTGATGACCTGATGTGGAGGTGTTCAGTCATTTACATCAGGCATGTTGCAGCAGGAAAACATCCAAAACATGAAGGACAGAAGATCACAAAGACTTGAGTTAAAATCCACTGGTCTAAAGCACTCTTCATCAAAGCAAAGCAAGAACAGGTTTGTCAGATGACATGTAGCAATTTGAAAACCTGTCAAAATAGCTGTGCGGAGACGTTCCCCGTTAGACGTTAGTTTCGTTTTCCTGTTGTACCCAATAGCGACCCCAGAACTGAGGTATGCACCAAACCTTGATTTCTGCATATTGTTACACACTTACTGTCAAAACACAAAGTCCTGCCTCACAAAACCTCATTTATACCCAGTAAATCCCACAGAGTCTAACAAAACAGCAATATGCAGTTTCCTGACATCCCAGTCAAGCTGTTCCTTTTAATCCCAATATTTCTAAAAAAGACATACTTTAAAAAGCAAGACATTGATATTTGCAACTTTTTGAATTTTCTCGAGCAGGCCAGCAGTGGATATGTGGGATTAACTTCATTTACATAGCTTTATCAGTTTGCTGTTAGTTTGAGGTGACTCTCTGGTAGTGTTGTCACATCAAAAGTATATAACTGCGTAAAATGAATGAAAAGGTGTGATCTTACCTTGTGTCGGCACTTCAGAACAACCCCATAGGCCCCTGTAGAAAAAACAAACAAACCAACAACTAAACACTGCTATGATTTCATGAATATCCACTCGAGCATTTCAGATGTACTCAACATGCACCACAATCTCTATTCATAAGCAAACAATTTTAAATAAAGTGAGTTGGCCAAACTGAAAGAACACAACCTTACATTTGTTTGAAATCACCTTTTTCCATGCTTCTTATCCTGCATATTAGCATGAATTAATAAAAATCATCTTCACTCCATAAGGTGGCTCAGGAAGTAGGACACAAGTGTTTGGCGAGCTACTGTAGCTCTGATGTTATCGACCCTGGCAGTCGCACACACTCGTCCCCCGAGGGTTTTAGGAGAAAATCTTAGACGGGGCAGACATATGACAAACTGCTCTGTGCTCCTTCACGATCTACTCTTCAAATGAAAAGCACTGACACATCGTAAATACAGCCTGACATACGCCGATTAACTCGTGTCAGCTGGAAAAACTGATCCGTAACTTTCAGGTACTTCACACCACCTGCAGTGTTTTTTCTTCATGTGGTAACGGACACAGTGTAGTTTTCATTTATTCTCAAAGCTACGCCCATCAGCTTATGGATTCTTAGTCATAAATTACAGCCTGGATGTGAGTGCTCTCACTACTGCTCTTTTTTATGCAACCACTGTTCAAAAAAGGCTGCTGTGCTCATAAATTCAAAATTAAAGCTAAAAGCATGAAAATCTTAACAATTAATGGGAAAACTAATGAATTCTTAACAACTGATGTGCCAGAAATATAAACGTTATCAATATAATAATTTTAACTTCATACATTTACCTTTTCCTCCAAGTTTTTGTTTAAATCACATGAAAAAAAAATTACATAATGTTTTAAGATAGCAAAGCTCTAGTTCTTGTTTGGGCCTTTTTGGGTGGAGTTTAAATGTTCTCCCTGTGCTCAGGTGGGTTTACTCCAGGTACTCTGGTTTCCTCCCACACACCAAAAACATGCATGTTAGTTTAATTGGTGACTCTTAAATTGTCCCTAGGTGTGAGTGAGAGGGTGAATGGTTGTTTGTCTCGTTTGTCTCTATGTGTCCCTGTGATGGACTTGCGACCTGTCCAGGGTGTCCCCCGCCTCTCGCACCGTGACTGCTGGGGATAGACACCAGCTTCTCGTGACCCGGAATGGAGAAGCAGGTAAAGAAAATGGATGGATGCATAGTTCTTGTTTGGCTTAGTAACAAACAAGATATGAAAACAGCCCAGTTTGTAGACTAATGCTAAAAGAGGCAAGATTATCAGAATAATTCATCCATTCACTCTTCTCGAATTAAAACCTGGACATAATTACACAGGAGGGGGTTTTAGCTGCTGGAGTGAACCTACATAAAAGCACTAAGCCCTAAATCAGTAACAAAATTGACTGACCTTACGTCACTAAGGAAAAATCAATGCTGCTGGATCAAGAGGAATGCACTGAGTGCAAAGGCAGTGGCTGGAGTTAAAGTTAGACGGATAAACTCCTGCAGCTTTACAGCTGAATGTGCTTCTCAAAGTGCTGACTTCCTCCCAGACCAACGCGTCACTGGACGGCTTTTACATTTCAAACTCAGAGCTTTCCCTGTGTCTTCAAGCGGCACATTATACCCACATTCTAAATGTCAGCGAAGGGGCGTGAAAACTGGGACAAGTGGGTGGTCTCACTTCAGGGCTGCTGCTGCAACTTTATACTAACCACGTCGCTCAAGGCAAGAGACAAGCCAGGAGCGTTTCGGAGCTTTTAAATCACCATGGATCAATGACATTCACCAAATTTACAGAATGACTTGGATGCTCTGATAACAAGACGCATTAGAACTGTCTGCAATCATTTTCAGATAATTACAAATCTCTTAGTGAGTTGAAAATGGAAAGATGTTATGCTGGTTTTTAAAAGATATCCTGGTTCTTCATGTAATGACAGCAATATACTTTAAATACTTCAGCAGAGAGGTTAACTGATGTGTAAAACGACTGAGTTTACGAATAAAGTTGATATTGCCTTCTACAATAATAATATTTAAAAATTCAGAAACTCTGGATATCTCTCTGTAGTCAACGGACAAGACTTATAACCGTTATTTGAATGTCTGTCATCTTCAGGCCGTGAGAGGGCACTGCATAAAAAAATAAAAAAATAAATCACAAGATGGGCTCAGTGGACATGGGCATTCAGTTTGTTCACAAACGCAAACCAAACCTCACTAAGCACAGAAAAACACAAGACAGATAAGATTCAGGGATGCTACCAGCTTTCCTGGACTCAGGCTTTTTTAGGATGGACAGAATACAGGTTTAGAATAAGGATGCAGTCTGGAAAATGAAACTTTTTTTTCTTTTTTTTAAATTGTCAACATTGTATTATCCGAAACGATCCTGGATGAGTCCAACTTGGTGGTAACAAATGGGGGCATGTCAGGGATCTGAACCTGGGACTTTTCACACCACATTTATATTGATCTCGGCTGACGTTAGCAACAAAACAAAAAAAAAGAGTATCCACACAAAAAGTAGTTCAATTTGCACTTTTTCTTTTATAAATGAAACATTGATGATGTATTGGCATGAATGGATATTAGTCAATGTATTTAAATGTTGCAAACGGATTCAAACAACTGGCAAGCTGTGTTACTCATGCTGAAGTCGAAGAGCGACCTGTACATGCTGACTTCTATAGATGTAATCAATCTCACCTCCAGATTGGAGAGAGAGCTTCAGGCTGGAAAAATGGATGGTCAGGCTTTCTGCGTCTTGCTCTGGCTGCAAGGCTTATGTGACGTAAATGTTGTGATCTTAGCCGTCCTTTAGAGTCTGCCAGGTGCCTCGGTGGACGAGTGTGAGCAGCAGCCTAGATATTTTTCATCACACTGACTGCACACACTGGAGCGCACGTTTCTGCTGTTATAAAAGGTTGAGCCAAAGACCCAGCGGATAAAGAAGACTGTGAGTCAAACAATGAGCAGAAAAAAACAACACACTCACTTGTTTTGAGGGAATTTAGATTTAAAAGTGGTGTGAAGAGACCATGCAACTTCAGGGTGTAAAAACTGTTCCTTACAGTACAAAAATGCATCTTAGAGAGCAAAAATTTATTTTAGGATGCTAAAAATAACCTTAAAGTAAAAAAAATGTACCTTAGGGGAAAAGATATATATATTTGAAGGTATAAACAAAAGGTACATAACTATACCATTGTTCAAGGTACAGCTGAAGCAAAAAAAACAATGTTTATTTTCAGGAACATTTTTGTACATTAACATCTAACTGTGTTCAGGGACCACAGGAACAAAAAAATGTGTCAAATTCCAGATAATAAAAAAGAAAAATCCCTCAAACTTCTCTTCTTCTTGTCTTTTGAATGAAGAGTGAACAAATAAGCACACTATTGCCACCTGTTAGGCTGGAGTGAAAATTGGAGACCCCTGACTAGAACGTTGCGGCACAGTTGGCCCCAAAATAGCACGAATACGAGCACATGTGCACAAACGGTTTGCCTACACAGACCCAAAAACCCTGGACATCCATGTTTCCAGCCTTATCAAGCTACCCAGGCTTTTGTCAAGGGACAAACAGGGCTGGAGGGAGGCAAAATGACGGGCCATGACACAGGTTAAAGAAAACAAAGGTTATCATCACACATAAGAGATGGCATGTTAGGAAATTCATGAGAGATCAGTGAAGGCAGCACTAACTCTGAACACTAAATTCGAGTTTTAGAAAAACATATGCTTCCATTCAGGTGATGTATTTCTCTGAGAAGTCCTTGCTGATTTCACTAAGACAAAAGAATCAGGTCACAAGCTGGCGCTGTGATTTTTGTACGTCAGTGTCGCAGACACTTCAGTCTCGAGCATGGAAACAGTCACAGGCCAGTTCAGTGTTTGCACAAGGTGAGAAATGCGTCTCTGCTGTCCGAAGACATGGTGCAGCACATATATGTTCTGTGTCAGAAGCTCAGATAAATTGAAAAAGGGTGAGCAGCACAAACAGCACTCTGCTATCCACTGTTGTTACTGTTGTTCATCAACATTTGTGACCGTGCAAAAAAAGTTGCGAAGAAAGATTAGACTGAACCTTGAGCAGCCTGGAAGTGTATTATCAATGAATAAGCAGTCTTACCTTCACCCACAATCCCAAGGACTTCAAATTTATTCATTACATCACCAATGTCAGGGATCTTCATGAAGTCAAAGGTATGATGTGTGAGGTGCATGGAGCTCAAGCATGGAGGCTTTGGCTACAGGCTGTCGTGAAATGGCCAGCTGGCGGCTCCCAAGATGCATGCATCCACTGCAGGCCATAATATCTGCCACATGCCTTCTTCAGGGGCTCGTCCTCACCTGCACGGAAGCATTGAGCCAAATTAAAATCAGTGCAGTAAAATCCTCACCCAAGTCAGCTGTTAGGACTTTATGGGACCCAAGTTTCTGCTTGAAGACCAGGAATAACAACAACCGGTGGCATAAACTGTGTAGTTTTGAGCTAGAACTTGTGAAAAATGGTCATTAATAAAATAAACAAAATCAGTGTAAAAAATGGACAAGCTCACACTCCAAGAACCTGCGAATTCTACATATCTCAGAAAACAATTAAAAATGATGTTTCAGATCTATTTTTCTTGTAATATGCCTTGATTTTTCTGTCTCATTGCTTCCATTTAAAAACAAATGATCGTACTCTTACGCTGCATGACATCCTCAATCTTTTTATCAGGTTCATTTTCTTTAAAGAACTCTTCCAGACCCACACAAACAGCCTGTGAAGCGCACCGCATGATGAATTAAAGGATCTTGATGTGAGGCCGTGTCTCGGTCCATGTCGTAAACATATAAAGGTTTTTAGGAGATAGGAAAAAACTATCAGTAATCACTAAGGCTTAATGTTCTCCATTATCCCTACCTTTCCAGGAGAATGAAACAGTCCCGCACACATTCTTAAAGTGATCAAAGCACCTCCTCTGGTTTCCACGCACTCTTTATTGAATCAGAGAAGACTCCAGATACCGCTTTTCTCCACTTCATCTTCCCCATTTGCTGGAAAGCTCGGGGACTTTGCGTAGCCTACTCACACTCCCAGTCTCCTACAGGGCTGTGGGCACAGGAGCTGCTCATCACTACGGGCACCAAAAATAAACTCCTTCCTCCCAGATCGCCTATTAGTGCCGTGTGGTCTCATCTTGCTTAGCAGCAAGTCACTGACGAAGGTAAACTGTTGCCCAAACTTCAGGAGGAGCACAATAACTCAAACACAGTTCTGTATTTTCTTTAATCATATGTGTTTGAGGCCGTCCTTTACAACATGGGGTTGGCAGCCCTTTTGTTTTCATGGAAGGTTGAAGTCTAGAAGGCTTATATGATCAGGAATGCAGTGGGCATAGCTGTGGATCTATACATTTTGTCTGTACAAACAGAATGAGTCATGCGTGGTAATGAACTGGATGTGAGAAATCCACAGTTAAAAAAAAAAAAATCCTTCATGTGATCACCGCACTATTTTAGGACCATTAAAATCAGGAGCTCTTGCAAAATAAAGGGATCCAGCAAACAACGTCACAGGAATTTATGACAGCACATTTGTGAGATAATAAAACTAGAATAGCAATAAAAAATTAAATCGAATAAACACATTAATAACATGTTTCATTGTGATGAAAGAAAAGTGCTTTATCCCTGTTTATTATTATTTTTAATTGGTAATCTTTCACATCCTCAACATCAACTATAAACACCAGAACAAATTGAAGCTGTATGTGTGTGTGTGTGTGTGTGTGTGTGTGTGTGTGTGTTATGTGTATTAGACTGCCCACAGATGGATGTTGATCCCTCATTATTTCCAATGCAGAGCAATTAATCCAACAAGTCAAACATGCAGCATGACTACAAGCTTAAGCTAACTTATTACAAACATTATCAGCATCCCAGCTTAGACTCTTTAGCTAGTTATCACTAACCCATTTGTGTTTCAGTCACTAAATATACAAAAAATCCGTAAAATTAGACAAAAACAAACCTGAAGCTCGCCTGTTTTGTGCTGGTATTTGTCATATTCACACGCCACAAAGAGCTTACAAGTCCAGTCTAAGTAATGATAAAATAAACTACTCACTCAGTCACTGTGTCACTGTTTTGGGGGGGAAAAAATGATGGAACTGGGCCCATAAATATCCACCCACCAACGACGATATTTTCATTGCAGCAAGCAGCTCCAGTAACTGGATCGTGCGGTTGACAAGCTGCAGGAGCGTCACCAGGCAACAGCTTGAGCGACGCGGCGGCCGACCAATGAAAACGCTTGTTTGTTCGAACGCCCCCTTCGCGGAGGCCAATAGCAGAGCAGCTCGGTTTCATGAGGGGAGAGGGGGAACAGAAAAAAAATGTTGCGGTCTGAGGGTGTTTAGTTTGAGGTGGGAAATTATTGTTCCAATTTCTCTATTACATAATTCATAAAAATCACACCCTGCGTCACGCATGACAGCATAACTCACCAACTCATCAGAAGGCCAATCGTTGTAGAAAACCTGCTCTATAAGGCTGTTAGGGGAATGATACAAGACATAAACTAAGAAACTAATGTTTGAATGACAGCACATGAGAGGAACAGGGGCTTTGTATATATTCACATTCCTCCTTTGTCATTAGGTTTATGTGTGAGGCTTTTACTGAACTGTGCAATCACCTTCTTATACTGTTAATTGCAATAAAGTCAACTAACCTGAACTCTGTTAGTGGCGCCATTTTAGCGTGAATGCAGTGGTCAGACAAGAAAACAATTCAAAGCTCTGACAATGAGGCACCAGCTGTGTTTATATTTTGTCCAATCTTAACATTTTCTACAAAACTTTTTCAGTTTTTGTGCTAACTAATGCTGCCACCCACAGGATTTACTGCAAAACTGTTCAAAAAAATCAAAAAGACAGTGCTGCTGTTTTAGGTTGTCATCACACACTGCAAGAATTATTATTTCTTTGCAAGGGTAAGAGGATGCATTTGAGTGTAATAATCTAATCAAAGATTGTTTTGGATGTGTATAAAGTGACTGTTAAATTGAGAATTTTGTTTTGTGACTTTCTGCTGTTCTTCAGTACTGATCATCCATATTTATATCCATATTTTTGATTTGACAGGACACTGCTTCACATGTTTCTGTATTATTTTTTGCTGATAATTACTCAGGAGAAATTATCCTAAAGCTGTTCTTACAGCTGTACCTTCTAAAAATCTTTCAGAATGGGAGGAAATGAATCAAACTCCCCCAAATGGTTTTGTAATATTATGATTTTACACTCAAACTATATTATTTCTGCTTCACTTAGGGCAGAGATCTGCAACCATTACAGCCAAAAAAGCCATTTGTACTTTTTGGTCCACCAAATTAAAATTGTTCAGAGCTGCAAAATCCACTTAAAGCTTAAAATAAAGATAACCCAAACTATTTAGTGTTCAGTAAACACTGTAAAAACTATGGTTTGTTGCATTTTGAAATTAAATAACTTGATATTTCTTAGTATTATTATATGTTAGGACACAAGAAAAGTCCAAACTCTTAGAAAACATAAAAAACTTATGTTTTTATCCTCTTGATAAAATGTAAATACTGAACTACACAGACCTTTGTGTGCCTTCACTATATTTGTGAAAAGTTGATAAGTATCCTTCTTTGAAATGATAAAACATATAGTTGCAAAAAACATAAAATTAGGCCAGTTTGTTGCATGTTTAATTGACTTTTTATTTTTTTTCTAATGAAGACAGGGAACTTAATTTATTCAGTTCTTGTTCTATCAAAGCCAATCCTTGACTTTTAATTCTCAGTGGTATCAGAATGACTTGTCATATTTTTACACCTTTACCTGTTATAGTTATACCAATCATACTATTAGCTAAAACTACTCATTACTCTGTTATAGTTATCTATATTTGATTTTGATGTTTTTATCTCTGTATTTCAAAAGCCTCGACTTAGAGGAAAGTTTATTCACCAATCTTACTATTAGCTAAAATTACCTGATTTATGTTTTTATTTCTGTATTTGATTCTGTCGTTGTTTCTGTTGTAAAGCACTTTGGATCACCTTGCTGCTGAAAAGTGCTATATAAATAAATTTCACTTCACTTCAGAACGCAGACTCATAGTTATAAATAAAAAAACTAATTTATTAAACTAAGAACCAAAACGAAAACAAAAAGCTGACGTGGCAGCAAAAACGAAAGGAAAAACAGAGCATGAACACGGAGCGAAAAGAATCGGGACAAGACTGCAAAAAAACAACTAGCAACCAACGACAAACAACAGACAACTAACACAGACAATGAACCAGCGACTAGTGGGAGAAATGACCGGGTATTTGAGTACTGAGGATAACGAGATGAGTGGAAACAGGTGGAATGATTACAGAGTCGGGACAGGTGTAGATGGGCGTGGTAAACAGGCAAGTGAGTGACTGGGGAAGGGTGAAATGCAACATGAACATGAGACAACAAAAAACAAAATACAACAGAAACAAAACCCCGAACCAAAGAATAAAAATAAAACATAAACAAAACCCATAGAAAAACCAAATCACCACAATAACATCTTATTTTGTTGTATATTTGAAAAACATTGCTGATAATAATTAAAGACAAATAACTAAACTCTTGATTTTGGTTATAGCTATAATAAAGCTTTTTTCTTTACATAATTAAGTTTTATCACTTTGAGATGATTTAGATATTCTCTCCTTTTTATCAGCTTTGATGCTAATAAATAAAGTCAAAAAATGTTTTTGATTGCACACATCACGAAGTAGTAGAAAGATGTCTGTGTTTTTCAGGGTTTATTTTTCTGTTTTAGGGTTTATCTTGTGTTTATTCCCTGTAATGGTATTATTATTATTATTATTATTATTATTATTATTATTATTATTATTGTTGTTGTTGTTGTTGTTATTATGTATTTTCTTGGTGTTCAGTTTGTTTCCAGAGCTTCTGCTCCTCAGCCTTGTCATGCCCATCCACACCTGTTCCCTGTTTTCCTTAAGCCACCTTTTTAAAAATATATATAATATATTCATAAAAATGGGACCACGTAAAGCAACACTGTAGTACTATGAGGAGGGCCAGATTCTGTGCTTATTGTCTGACAGAATTCAGATGGAGCTTGACCAAATGGACTTGGTTTACGGACTCTGACTACCGGAGGGACGGTGGCCTCGACTCGACCACAGGATTTTTAGAACCCATGGTAAAGGATGGGGAGTAGCACAATGAAGACCCGCCCATATCGAGGTGGCACTTAGTTATATGGAAAACGACAGAGACTGTGTAGAACGGAGTCAAATCAAATTAAGGGGAAGTGAGTCCTGCTGAAACTGGACAATTGAAAAATCCACTCCAGGTTGACCTGAGTATGGCCGAGTCGAATGGAAAAAGGCCAATAATCTTCCAGTCTTCATGTCTCTGCAGTCAATCTTTGGGCTTCTGTGTGTCATCCGACTCTCCTCTGTGTCTCTCGAGGTTTTTGTTATATTGTATTTTCTCCTGCCGAGTTATTATTATTATTATTAAACCTTTAGTTTTACCCCAGCTCCTTGTGTGGTCTGTATTCCTGGGTCCGACCTCCCCTACACCTGACAGAAAGAACTAGTGCTGAAATTCAAATAATTTTGTTTTAACTTCATTTTCATAGCTTTTCATGAATAAAATCAAAACCAGAAAGAAAACAAAGCAGACATCAAGTCTAAATAAATAGTTACAAAGCAGGGTTGCTGAATTAAATTCACACTTGGCTCAGAACATATAAGGGGAGGAGTGAGATTAAAAAACATCTGATCTGGTTTTTCTTGTTTTGTTTCAAGAAAAACCCTCCTTGTTGGGTTCCATTATGGGTCCAGACAGTTTTGTTTGTTTTTATGAATACAAGGTTTATACAAGACCCTCTAATCTACATTATTTCAGATCTGTTAAAGGGAGCAACTACAATCACATACAATGCATCATTACATTCCTGTCTACGAACACATTTGTTATTTATGTAAACCATAAAACCTGAATCCTAGCATTTATACACATATAATGCAGAAACAACAGTTTTAGACTCATGAAAACAGACTTTAATGCAACAAGAGAAAATAAAAGTGTTGTGCACATCCATCATGGTGCTCAAATAACATTTCTCGCAGCATGTTCTGGATAATGTTTTCAAAGAAATAAAACATGCAAAAATGCTCCCTGATTGATAAATAGCTGTAAAATATAACTTACTGATCATGACAAACTTTTTTATTTGGATTATTTTGGCCTAAAAGCAGCTACTTTTAATAGGTGGAATTTTAGGCAGAAAATGTGTAAAAATACAGCTGTTGTTGTAACATAAGTATTATGAATTAAAAATTAAATAACAGTGTCAGGGTGTTGTTTTTACCCGTATTTGATCACAAATTTGAATGTATAGCTTTGAATAAATATCAGTACAATGAACCTTTTGACCAAATGCTTCCTTTATGTTTCATTTTAAAGTATAATAAGATAATATGCATTTTTTGTTTGATTGATTGTTTGAGTTAGCTTAGTTTAGTTCTTTCTTTCAGATCACATCCTGTTTGTTCTATTGGTGTACAGTTTCTGATTACCACTTTTGTTATTAAAATGATGCAGACTCATATGGAAAAATGTGTGGGTGGGGGGAAACACATGAGTTAGAAACTGAAAGGTGAGTCATGTGCTTTTTGGTTAAATGTAATGACGCACTATTGTCTATTTTAAATTTGAACCCCCTTGAACCTTCAATCCCCATCTAAACCTTCACCTTAAATACACCGTCTGTGTTCCTAACTAAACTGGGATTGTTTATTTATGTAGGTATGCTCCATACATTAAAATCAGTTTTTGTAAACAAAGAGAAAAACTCCAGTGCATATTTCACATTTTGCTATATTTGTGCTGAAATAAAATGGAGGTTTAAACTGGCTATTTTATTGCGTTTATTTTTAGGAGTCTATTTTTTAACAGATGGAGTTATATAACCGATGGGAAAGTCTTTTTTCCATTACATCATGTGACTTTGTTACAACAGCAGCATTTTGTTTTAGACTTTTTATGCAGAAAAGAAGAGCTTTTCTTAAAAAACTCATTTAATTGACCTTGCATTTTTCAAATGTTTCTGTTTTGAACCTCGACAGAGGAGGAACAAGAAAGACCCTACAGAGATAGCATACAAGTGAGTTGAAGGACTCCTATGACTTTCTGGAATCCCAGATCAGTCCTGATCACTGATTGGATAACCTGAGTAAACTCGTGTCTGATTGGATGCTACCGTGAACAGCAGAGCTACATTTTTGGCTCCAGCCTAGCCATCTTTTTTATAGACTATCTTAGGCATATATTACATGCGTGTAAGCATACACTACATTCGTGAAAAATGGCAGCTGACGAATAGAAAAAAGTGGATCTTCACTCGAAAAAAGACGCCACTTGTAAGTTCGTTCTGTAATTAAAGGTCACGTATTTGAGAGAGATATTAAGTTGGAGCTCCTCGACTCTAGTTATGTGCATTTTTTCCTTCATGGTATGAAATAAACTGCTCACAGAAGGTTAACGCTAAGGTTAGCCAGTTATTAGCCAGCAGTGGTGGCTATCGAATCAAGCGGTTCCAGTTGTCAACATTGGGCCCAGACTATTACCTGCAGCGGTGCTGCGTTAACAGGCGACGCGGATATTTTAGCGCAAAGATGCGACATAAAAAAATGTTTTAGCGGAACATTTTATTTCAAGGGAACCTGTCTCGACATTTCGGCCACGCTGGTTTATATTAAAAGACTGGGATAAGTGAAGTAATAAACCCAAAGCTAACAGTAAAAGCTGGCAAGTTTGGGAGTAAAAGCCTGAAAAGTGGGAAGATAGTGTGTCGTACATTTTTTTAATTAAGTTATTACAACACGCACTGTTGGTAACACCCACATGTCTGTGGTAATGATTACATCCCGTTAGCTTAATCACAATATTGTTTGCACAATAATGATTTAGCTTTTGCTTTAATTATAAAACCATTTGAACCATAAAGAAGGCAGTCCTGTTTGCCTCCTTTAACACTTGGAGCAATTTTACTGTTTTGTTCTCATTAAAACCTGCTGTATTTTCACTGTTTTGATGGGAGAAGACGAGGGAGTGTACACAAAGTTTACATTTCTCATATGGGTTGTCCCAGCACCTCACAGGCCTTCATTTAGACCTAAAAACAAAACAAACAAAAAAAAAGCCAATCTTTTCCTGGCTTCCTGTCTCCGTTTGAGTCCTTTAGTGTTGGAAAACCCACTCTGCTTTCCACTGTGATGGCTCCAGCAGGTTTTTCTTTAGTGGGTATGTACATTTTTTTTGAAACAGGTTTATGTCAAAACATGGTTCCAAATGAATGGGCTCGGAAAGAATTTTTAAATGATACCCTAATTATTTATCTAGGTTAGGAATCAGGAAAGTTACGGCATTTTGAAATCCAAAATGTTTTCATAATCAGTGTTTTGGATTTCCATTGAAGAATGGGAAAAGTTGTGGACTAATTTTTACATTTTCTTTAGGAAATGAAACTCAACAAACCTCCTTTGACGAAAGTTCAAGATGCTCCAGCCATTTTCAGTGGATCTGTTAATATTAATCAGCTCATTTTTAATAATTACCTTATAAAAAAACCTTTATTTACTCCTTAGGTTAGTTTGTTACTGCAGAAAATGGTGTTACCATTTAAATTTTTTGCTGGTGAAAAAAAGCATGTGCTTACAAATCAAATCCTTTCTTATTTTTTTATTAAAAATCTTTATTAATTTTAATCCAGGTTTTACACATACTAACCCATGTTAGGGTTTATTCATCCCAACACAGTTTTTCTTAGCCTTAACTTTAGACATTGGTCGATTTAACCCATTTTTTGTGTTTTAAATTGGCTCAGGATCAGACTATTAACCCAGTCCTGCTGAGTTAAAATGACCGGTCCACATTTTGACCCAGCATTGGGTTACCGGACTGATCCAAGTTCGGTTGTTTTGACCGAGCAGTTCTTAGTGCGTGTACAGGTACTTAAAAAACACGAAGTAATACTTTGTTAGGTTGTTTAAAAACTTCCTTTGCACCTTCAGGTAAATCAAGCACCTTCTGTTGGAGCAAAAGTTCAAACTTTTGCTAATAGGACGTAAACAACTAGATAACAAATGGGGTTCTGGGTACTTTTCCTGTGCAGTGCAGGTTCCTGTTCTTCCAACCTGCTAACTAACAAAAATGTGCTTTTTTAGGGGCTGGCCCTGTCAGGTAGGAAAATCCCAAAGGGTTCAAGAAGCTAATGTTAGGCCCGTTCCCAATATTCGCACTTGCGTCCTCGTTCCACCCTCGTGTCCTTCAAATGCGCGTTCATGCTGAAGGGTTTGAGTGTGTAGTGTGTCCCAATCCTCCAGAGTGGTCTTTAGCACCGCCCCGCTTTGTGTACTACATCCGCCCTTCGACTAAGCCCGCATCCAGGCGGACTTCAGCGAAGTATTTACCCACAATTCATCACTGCATGTGACGTTGTGATTTTTTAAAATTATTATTATTATCTTTATTTATGATAAAAGGGTTTTGAATTAAACGGCACAAATATGGCAGTGATGACAGAGCAAGCTGCGACTGTCACGAAAAAAGCAGTTTTTAAATGTAAAGTATTGAAATAATTGCTTCACTCTATTTATGTGTGAATACTGTCAACCTTTGCTCCGTATTCAACAAGTCATAACAAAATATATTTGTACTTTTAAAATAGTACTGGCACCTTCTTAAAATGACAAAACAGCGACCGGTCCGCCATGTTGGATGTCACAGTTATGACGCAGAGGCGCAAGTCGATGATGTAACCTGTACTGTCCCAATTCTCCAATTTTTGCATGCGCACACAATCCCTTCTGTGCACTTTGACTGAGTACACACTTCATAGAGGGGCGTAGGGTGTAGTGTGAGTATTGGGACTCGGCCTTATTATAGGTAGAGCTATTAATGCCTGTCAGGGTTCTTATTGGTTTAATCATTAAGATGTAGTAGAGCGTCAGTGTTGTTTGTTTATTATTGCTCACATACTTCATATGCTGTCGTCGAAACCACTTAATAAGTACCTCAAACAAACTGACTATATTAGCTTATTTTGCAGTAACAAAAAAAACATTTTATACTTTCAGGAATAAAGAAGAGAAAAGTGGGTGAACTTCCTGCACCCCTTTATAAAGGCCTCACCAGCGCTCCTCCGTCACTATGGGGAAAACTCCGCTAAAAGGTAAACATTTGACTCTTCGCTTTGCTCGGTGAATACTACGCTCGTGTCTCTCGAGGCTTGAAAAGTAAATGATTCAGATTTGCGCACGGAGGAAATGGATTTCTTCAGCACGTCTGTTTGTGTTTGTTGCAGACAGCTGCTGCAAGATGGATTTAAGTGAAGTTAAAACTGTGAAATAATGTCACTGAAGTGTTGCGACGCAGCTTTGTGTCAAATTGTTCTGAATCATGCATACCTTCACTAAAGGTGATAATTAAATACGGTCTGTTTTATCAGCTGAAACGGTTGATTGTTTTGCCCAAAATATGAACATGTCTCTGTGTGTTTGCATATTTATTTACTTAAGAAAAGAACTCTACAAACAAGTTCTTTTAGAAACCAATAATTCTCTCAAACTAGTCTTTAAAGTAACTAGTTGTAATTGTAATTATATTGTTACCTTTATTATTCAGCTTTTCTTTTTCTGGCTGAGTTTGAAATTTGAAATTGAAATTATTTCCAAATGTTCTTTTCTTATTCTCTTATAACTATGTTTAGATCAAAAGGAGGGCAAAAAAGAGAAACCAGGAAAGACATTTCCACCACCAGGTACAACCCCTGCAGCAACTAAAGGTGAAGCTTTGGTTTGGTTTTCTCTCATGTTTATTGCGACCTTGGAATCTGACTTCATTTGACTTCTTTTGTTCAGACAGCCAGATATGTTCCTAACGCTTTTTTACGAGCTGCGCTGTGCCTGAGGTTTCCCTCTCTGTGTGGAGTGGTCGTGTAACACGATGTGATGATGGCGGGGAAATGTGTTGGAGGGAATAAACAATACAGTCAGTTCTGATGCAGATCAGAATCACTATGATTAAAACTGACTAAAATATGTAGCATTGGTGACTTGTGTTGTATCTGATTAAGTGTCATATCGAGATCGTTTTTCTGAAAATAAGATCTCAAAAAGGAATTCAACTGTCCCGCCGATGTAAACTCTCAGAGTGGAAAAGTGGCTAAACTTGTATAACTTAAAATTTCAATGACATTACTTCAGACAAGAAATAATATCAAACCATTCTTCTGAAGGTTATAGAGTATTTTGGGATAAAATTGGAATATTTTGCATTTTTTCATCTGTTATCACAGTCGACATTTTTCTTTTTTACTCAGATTCTTTCAATTGGGAAGAATACCTGAAAGAAACATCATCTACACCAGCTCCAGCAGGTTGTTTTCGACAGGTAAGAATTTGCTGAATTTTGATAAAACTGCCTTTCTGTCATCTGCTTTGCCAAATCACAGACATAATTTGATTTTAAAATGATAATTGTTGTTAACAGAAAAAGCAGTACATTGACATTTTGGTTGCTTTTACGTCTGTACTGACTTGAGTGTGAATTTGCCGAAACAAAGTACTTGGTATAGTTTGGTTTAAATAATTTTTAATACTGTTTACATCCAAGTTTTGCCATTTTTTAAAGCCAAACAAGCAGATCACCATTTAGTTGTAACTCATCTACTAAAGTTGGAGAGTACAGTAGTAGCTTTTAACACTGAAAGGCAACCTACAATGGAAAACAGGAAAAAAATAACCCCACATACAACTTATTTCGCCTGGCCTTACTTCAGATTTACATTCAGTTTATTCAGGTTTTTAGGTTGAGTTTTGTACAAAACCACTCTGTACAAGCAGCACATATGGTGCTGTTATCTTAGCAAACTGTGGTTTTGAAGCAGCACATTGGGTTATTATTGTTTTGTGGCTTTTGCTGTCTTGTTATGTGGTTTTGTGACGGAAGTGTGTACTGTCAGTCATAGTGGAGCTGTTAGAAACCCTCCCGTGCTGTGGATTACCAGTGAGGGATTGGAGCTGCTGAAGGTAGAAGCTCTCTGGGCTGCCACTGTTGGAGACTAGTCTTCAGCTTAAAAGTTTGGGGAAATAGGGAATTTGATTTGTTGCAGTTTGACCGAAGTCTGAGTATTTGCAACCAGAACCACATGTCCATGTTTTGAGCAGGCAGTTTTCCGAATGGATACTGAGAAACGTTTTAACCACATTTTGGAAACCCCTTTCACTAATGCTGTTCACCAACAGTCCCAGCCCAGTGAGATACTACCTAAATATGTGTGACGCCGTCTAGGACAAAACATGTTTGAGTATATGCACTTCACATGAATTATTTATGGACAACATTCATGCTCCAAACACAAATGGGTCAACAACAACAGTTCATTGCAGTCAGTAATGGAAGATGGGTTTGTGTTGCAACAACATTGTTTTTGTTTTTGATAACCATGATTATGATTATCTGCTGTAGAATTGGCCTACATCTGTGATGTGAACCTCTACCACCAACACCAGTATTTTATATTTTATTTTATTTTTTCAGGCTAGAGTCCCACCCTCCAATGACTTCAAGGTGGGAATGAAGCTCGAAGCTCACGACCCACGCAATTCCACATCCGTTTGCATCGCCACAGTGATGGGTCTAACTGGGGTCCGCCTGCGTCTCCGCCTGGACGGAAGTGACAACAGCAACGACTTCTGGCGACTGGTCGACTCCCTGGATATCCAGCCCATCGGCACGTGTGAGAAGAATGGAGACATGCTGCAGCCACCGCTGGGTAAAGGAAGACAACGAGTTACTGATGTCATTTATAGTTAAATATGACGGGAATGTCAGTCAGAGCAGGTAAAGCTGTTTTAACTTAATAGTCTCTTCTTCAGGATTTCGAATGAATGCCTCCTCTTGGCCTATGTTCCTGCTACGAACCTTGAACGGAGCAGAGATGGCACCAGTATCAGCCTTTAAAAAGGTTTGCGTTACATCTGCTCAGCTGCGAAAAGGATTTCAGCCAAACAGCGTGGCTCTGTCTGAGGGTCTTGCTATAATTTTGTGTTTTTTAGGAACCTCAGAGACCCCCCCAGAATAGCTTCAAGCCAGGCATGAAGCTGGAAGCGGTGGATAAGAAGAATCCATACCTGATCTGCCCTGCCACCATCGGAGAAGTGAGGGGCGACGAGGTCTTCATCATGTTCGATGGGTGGCGGGGGGCTTTTGATTACTGGTGCAAGTATGACTCCCGGGACATCTTCCCAGTGGGCTGGTGTTCTCTCACTAAACACAGCCTCCAGCCTCCAGGCAACAGTGGTGAGTGTTAGACTGTAGGTGGCAGCAGATATTTACATGAGCCTCACTGAAGCAGACAATTAGATCTGGGGCAGATGCTGTTATTTGTAATCAGTGTTTGATTTATGCTTATTTAGTTGCAGTGCAGCTCTCCACCCTTTCCCCCCACATCCAGGAAATTACTCCTGCTACAAAACAAATAAAACCTCTATTACATCCTAATTTTGCATAAAAGCAAATTATGAACACCTTAGTTTTAACAGGTAGCGTACATACAGTAAAGAGTAGTTTTAGTAACCTTTTAGCTTGTGACAAGCTTATATGTTTTCATTAAAATAGATGCAAAGTCAGAAGAAAATGACTTTTGAATTTGTATGAAGTGGTTGTGCCTTCGTGGTGATTCCTCAGCTTAGCTCATGGTCAAATCTTACTCAACTGCAAGTAAAAGTTGCTCGGTCAAAAATATACTCAAGTTAAAATACTGAAGTACTCACTTTTGAAAATACTTAAGTATTCAAAAGTACAAATAAAATTTTCTAATATCAATATGTTGCTGTATAATTTTCAGAGTAATTTTGCAGAAACTTGTAACTTTCTGAAACCACCTGATGTATCGACGCGTAGAAACAGTCTGCTACAACTTCTGCACCTCCTGTAAAGAACTTCAGCATAAAAATGCCACAAAAAATAAGGATTTTCTTGTCTAAAAACACACCAAACCAGAGTCTTGATTCTTCTCACACTTTCACTATTGAATAGAGGTTTAAGGTTGAATCTATTACCACAAAGTAACGAGTAGCTTCTTGGATATGTAGTGGAGTCAAAAGTACAATATTTGATTTTGAAATGTAGTGGAGTGAAAGTTATAAGTTTCCCCCCCAAAAATTACTCAAGTAAAGTAAAGATTAAAAAAAAATGTACTTAAGTACAGTAATCAAGTAAATGTAGTCCATTACTGTCCACCACTGCACATTTCACACATACACACACATCAGAATAATTCAAAATATAGGTTACTCACTTAAAATTTACTTTATATATATAAAAGTGGCATTCCTTGAAGGATGCATATCACCTGCCATGTAGAATGTTAAAAAGTAATTCAGTAATGTAGGTGGTATGACTGAATTTAAAAATTGTCCCGTGTCATTTCTATCAGTTCTCTTTAATCTAACCAATAACAACAACAACACTGCTCTGTGTTGGTCAAAGATAAACGAGCCAACAGTGAGTGGACAAATTACTTACTGTACTATTTATTATGTCTGCACAGATCTTCCAAAAAAGGTTCAAATTTGTGGATGTAACAGGTCTTTTTAATATTTATTTTCCTCTTTTTATCATGACCTTTCTCTCTCTGTCATAATTAGGAAAATATCCTATTCAGTATTTGCATTTCTGCCTGGGCCTCATTTTCATTTGCTCCTCTGATGCTGTTGTTTCAGTAACTCTTCCAAAGAACCTGCAGATTCTTCCGGCGTCGCCCTCCAAACCCAGCAGAAGGTCCATGCAGTCCCCCTACAGACTTCTCAGCCCTCTGCCGCCTCTGCCTGTCAGGAAGGGGGTAAAAGGCCGCCGGCCCAAGAGCGAGACCCTCGCTCTCCTCAAAGCGGTGGCAGAGGCAGCAGCTGCCCACAACGGGGCTGTCCCCGACAACACACAGCTCCTGCCCCGCGTCCACAAGAAGAGGGGGCCCAAACCTGGAAGCAAGGTGACACTCAGCTGGACAGATTGAAGCTTAAATTATCTAAATCTGTTTTTCTAACATGTATATGTGTATATATATATATATATATATATATATATATATATTTATACATATATACATATTTTTATCTTATAGAGAAAGCCTAAAATTCTGCAAAGCCCAACACAGCTGCCAAGCATCCAGGTTCCACAAGAAAGCCCCCCCAGCCACAGCTCAGTGGTTTCAACAGGTAGTAATTAATGGCCATTTGTTGCCTGGTTTGCTTCTGCACGTTCAGCTTTGATTTTAAGACTTCTTTCAGATGGTTAATGTGTTCAACGTGTCTCTCGTGTTTGTGTTGCCCTTCAGTGTGTGTGTATGTGTACAAGCATGGGAACTGTGGTCCCCATTTGGACAGGAAGCAGATGCAGCATCTTCCTGACCACTTTGGCCCTGGGCCAGTGAACGCTGTGCTCCAGCAAGTGGTTCAGTCCTGCATAAACTGCGCGTATCAGCCTAAAGTGCTGCTCAACGCTCTGCAGAGCGACTCGGGAGGAGGAGAAACTGTGAAAGGTAAAAACACAAACTTCCACTTATTATAAGCTCCTGTTGTTTCATGAGCATGCAGGTCAAATATCGGACTATTTCATGCCTTTACAAAGATGATTCGTAGAGAAATTAATGATGTGTCTTCCAGTGAGAACAGATGGTGGCGTCCGTGTGATCAGACTACCGTCAGCTTCCAGTCCTTCCTTTGTGTTGCGTTTCTTGGAGACGATGTGTCGTCATCTTCAGTGTGACAACCTGTTCAGCAGCCAGCCGTTCAGCCACTACACCGCGTACGACAGAAACAAGTCAGGTAAATTCTGCTTTCACCTGCTCCTGGAGGATGTAAAACTCCACTGGTGCTGAAATGAAACCACGGTGTAGCCCTCATCGAATTCTCGGCTGCAAAAAGTCAACAGAGTTTGTAAGGTGTTCCTCCTTTCTGTGTTCCAGTGAAAGAGGAAGCGCTCGATGCTCCCTCTCTGGCCCGGGGCAGTAAACGCAGCCTCTCAGGAGTCTCTCCACCACACGCAGCTCCTCTGTCTCCAAAACATTTACGTGCTGAGGCTCACCCATCAGAAGGTACACTGCACAGTACTCACAGTAGTATAAGGTTTTCATGCTGATGATGCAGTTCACACGAAAACACAACTCTTCTACGTAGGTGTGTTCAGAAGTTGCACTAGCAGAGAGAGCGCCACCGAGTGTCTCTGTGTGACTGTTTTTGCTCTGTTTCTGCTACTTTAGTTATTAGAATTAAACAATATTAAAAGATGTATATTTGTATGTCCGAGATTGTACGGTATGTCTTCATTTACCTTTTAATTTTTTTTGACTACATGAGCTGAAATCTTTAAGATATAATACCTTTAAATGAAATAAAGTCATTTAAAGGCAAAAATCTGTCAGTGTGGCAAATAAAAAAGGCAATTTGAAGTGATTTTGTACTGTGCAAAGGACTGCCTGTGCTATAATTTTTCTAAAATATCACGCATTTGAATATAACAAAATCACCCTTTCGGTGTGAAGCTTTAGGAGTTTTAGCACTGTAATCACTTTTTGACAAGTGAGCATTAACGTTAGGAGGGAAAATTCCAGTTCATGGACTTTAAAAGTCTAAAAGTACTTGAACATTAAAAAAATGCATGATTGGTAAAAACTATACAAGCAAAGTCAACAAAATTAATGCAAAAAACAATTTAATTTTCATGTTTGATAATTTATTTAATAGCAATTATTCAAAAACATTGCAACCCACCCAAAACCAAAACAAAATTTAAAAAAAATTGTTTTCTCATACCAGGAGGCTCTGAAAACGAAACCAGGAAGAACACACTGCACTGAGAAAAGCTACACAATCCTCCAAGTTATAAAACTTTATTTTTTATATATTTTTTTTTGTTTTTATGTATTCAAATTTACTGCTTATGTTTTTATTCAAATGTTACATTTATTGCTGTTATCAAAAGCAAAATATAAACTCGAATTCTTTGTATTGATGACCCCCCCAAGACCAGAAACTTAACACTAAACATGATGACAAGGCTGTCCTTTAAGTCTGAGAGAGGACATTTATTGAAACATTTATTTTAAAGCTAAAGATAAAGGAATTATTCTGCTGTTAAAAATATTCAGACCTCAGAGCTGCTGTCCAAACTCTCATTAGAAACTCAAACAACTTTACTTTGTTAGTAAAGCACGTCAGGTGTACACAGGAAAGTAGGTTTTACCCCGATATCGTTTAACAGTCTGTCCTTCAAACATATAAACACTGAAAAATAGGTGCTCTGCTGTATGTATGAGTCACATATTCTGCTGTTTGAAGAGGTCAGGAGTATTGCTGTATTTTTAGTCCTCACATCTGTTAGCTGGCAGTAAATAATGTCTACAGCTCACTGAGTATCACAGACAGGCTTAGTGTTTGTGTCCTGCGCACACATTGTCACATTTAAAAAAAAAACTATTATCCTGTACACGTGTGGGGATTTGTCTCCAACAAAGCTGTATTTTACAGAGTCACTTGTTTCCCTCCCTCCAGCAGAGACTCTGCCACATGTAGAGAACGGCCTGATGAAGGAGCAGCGCTACATGGACTCTGCCTCCAACTCCATGACCCCTCGACCCCAGGCTGTTCGGAGCGTCTCCGAGTTCCACTCCCAGGCCAGAAGCCTCTACCACCTTGGTGGTGGCGCACTGATGTGCCGCCATTCCTCCAACCCTGCGGAGTTGAGCTCGATGCGGCCTCTGCGGCGAGTCGAAGGTACAAGGAGCTTCAGAGTGATAAATAAATAACACATCAACCTGCGACGAAGCTTCATTTAATGATCTGTGTACTTTGGCAGCAGCCAGCTCCACCACAGGTCCTGAGACTGTGGCCTCAGACCAAGACAGTTCACATCTGCCCACCAAAAACCCCTCCTCCTGGTCCATCGAAGAGGTGATGC
The DNA here is from genome assembly GCF_001649575.2 of Kryptolebias marmoratus. Lineage (NCBI taxonomy): Eukaryota > Metazoa > Chordata > Actinopteri > Cyprinodontiformes > Rivulidae > Kryptolebias > Kryptolebias marmoratus. The sequence goes on along the minus strand of NC_051453.1, from coordinate 18,679,632 downwards.
AGTTTGTCAGGGATGCAGACCCCACAGCATTAGCGCCTCATGCAGAACTTTTCAGGAAACATGTAAGTTGACTTACAGATTATAAGGTATACAGTTTGGTACGTGTAATGTTTGTTTTTTGCCCAGGCCCAGACTCACAAAGAATGCTCGGCATTGTTTTGTTTTTTGCTCCATTTTTAAGACTCATTAACCCCCTGCTATCTGCTTCATGTCAGTATCATATTCACAAAGCAAATAGAGCTAATTATATGCCAGGGCAAACAGTCGTTCTCGCTGCACAACCTAAATGACCGTTAAACCCCCATAAACACAACAGGTACGAAAGTGAGAGCGAAGAAGAGGAAGATGTTTTCTCCCAGTGAACTCCAGGTTTTAACACATGACGTACAGAGACACTCCTTTAAATGCATGAACACCTGACTGGAGCTGAGAGGACTACGTTCAGGACGGGGCTGTGCAACTAATGATTATCTGGGTAGTTTTCAATTAGTCGACGATTATTTCAGTTTATATCTGCTTCCTGTGAGTTCACTTCTTGTTCTGGGCTCCAGTTTTACCTCACCTGTCAGCATCACCCTCTGCATTAATGTAAACATCACACACCACATCCAATAATAATCCTGTGAAATGGATGGATTCGAAACTAATCAAATGTTCTTATTATTTTACCTAATGCGACCATTACAAAAAATAAAATACATTAATCGAACTAAAATGGGAGCAGTCGTCATTATAACACTGATCTGTTACCGTTCCCGTATCATGTTTGACTTTTCCTGAATATCTGTTCATAACTTTTTCAGTAGTCTTGTACACAGACGGACAGACGCTACTGAAAACATGACCTCTTTGGTGGAGGAAATAAATGAAATAATAATAATATAGAATTTATAAAAGATTTACTTTTACAGTGCAGATTGAGGAGCATGTTACTTTGTGATGCTTCCACTGATGAATGTGGGAGTACAGGCTGTAACTGAGGCTGTTTTTTTGTTTTTTAAATGACGTAATGAGTCTCCCTCTGTGCTTTCCGCAGGAGATCGATGGAAAAGCTTTGATGCTTCTCCGGAGCGACATGATAATGAAGTACATGGGTCTGAAACTCGGGCCCGCTCTGAAGTTGTGCCATCACATAGAGCGGCTGAAACAGGTCAAACTGTAACGAGACCCTGCCAGAGCCTCGAGCAGCGCGTTCACGAGGCCACGCGGGACAGATTAAATGTTACGACTTCATCCCAACGTTCAGAAGGTGTGCCGTGCATTGCTGACACGTTACCTCATCCCCCCCTCCCCCATTAGTGAACAAAAAGCTGTTCAAGTGTAATCAGACAACACTGACTTTAAGAAACCCCAAAGCAGATTAATCCCTGCAGTGTTTACATTGCATAACGCGTGCACACAAAGACACTTTTTGTTTGTTTTTGTATGGAGATGAAATGTTTAGATCCTGGTTTTGGATCCCCAAAGATGGAGAATGTTTCTTCTTATATAATGTTTTTAATATTGTTAAATTTCTACTTAATAATAAAGGGTAAGTATACTGAGAAAAAAACCAACAAAACAAAACAAAAAAAAATACACATCAAACGTTCTTCCTCTCGTCTGTGTAGCTTTTCCCACAGAGTTTTTCTGCCTGAAGGATGCCAACATCGGAGCATTCCTTTTTATTATTTGAATTTTCTTTCCCAGGGATCACGTTGTATCCTGTTTGTTTTGTTTGTTTTTAACTGAACATTACGTTTTCCACGAGTGTCCTGCAGAATCACTACTTGCTGTGAGTCTTTATGAATATTGTGTCTTAGTAGGTCAGAAGTTGCCTCCTACTGTTTTTTTTTTTTTTTCATGCCGTTTGAACCGTTTTGACTCACAGAAGGTATGGGTTTATCAATTTCAATGAACAGAATGTTTAGGATTGCAGATCAGACATTTTTAAGGGCTTCTTATGTTGAGCTTTGATCATTTTTTTTGTTGTTGTTGTTTTTAATGTAAGTTTTAACCTTGTCGGTCTGCCTGAGGCCTCAGTGTTGTCACGATTGACCATTACAATCACTGTTAGCAACAAATACAGATGTGTACAGTTTTATGGGTTTAACCATAAATATCAGCAGCAGAATGTACATTTTGTAGAAACTTAATATTTTAAGGAAATCATATACGTAAGATAGAAATGTGAAGCTAAAAGGGTGAATATTTAACAGTGGTTTCCTGTCTTCTTTTTAATACCCGATGTAGTGCTTTTTAGTTCACTTACTTCCAGTACTAGACCCTGCCTTGCTTTACCTTTCGACATTTCTCAGGTCTATCTGGTCTTTGTTAGTAGACGTTTTTTGTAGCATAATGTTTATAATATACTTAGAGAATTTTTTTTCCCGCCTTCCTCCCCCCTCCCCCTCTCACTACACTTTTAAAACTTGTGCCATATTATACTCAACACAGAATCGAAGTGCTGTTTATTTCCCTCTTGAATCTTCTTTTTAAAAGTACTTGAAAAATATGTTTTGCAAAATGTTGCTTGTCCATTATGTCACACCAGATAAAGGATGTTTATGATGTGTGTATAGCTTTTTTTTTTCTTTCCTATAAAATATCACAAACAAGAATGCAAAATGTGCTCTCCCTGGAAGTGTTTTCGATTGGGGGCAGCTTTTAAACAGGGGAGGGAGGGGAATGTTCCCGTAATTATTTTTGATTTATTTGTGTCGCCTGTAAAAACACAGTCAGTGGACTGGTTTGGAAGCTTCCCATGTACAAACTGGAGACGGGGGTCCAACACGTACACAGTGGGTCACCTGCTACTGACACTAGATTCATCATTAAAATAAAGTAAATGCTTCCATTTCCTGAAAGACAAACTCTGTAGCATCACTTTAGAGAGAGAAGCTCACATTTACAACTTAATTCTGACCTGTCAGTAAGTTAGATAAATAACTAGATGAATAAATAAGAGCTTTGTTAGAATCACATTAATGTAGGACATTTCTATCATTCCTCTGCTGTCAGCCTCTAAATTATTTGTTGTAAATGTCTGCCAAAAAAGAAGAAAAACAACCAAACCAGGCTGTTTATGATGGAAAGTGTTAAACAACCGTCAGAACCATTTAGTGACTTTTAAGCCCAGACTGACATTCAGACGGTTTGCAGAGTTCCCTCTAATTTATCAAAGGCACAAACTGGATCCTGATACGAGGTCTTCAGCCCCGGAGCTTTGGAGGAAAACGTTGCCCTAAATATGAACACATCTGGAGCCCGTTGGCGTGGTTACATGCAGCTGAACATGGTCACACTCTGCCGTCGTTGTGTGAAAGCAATGAAATTACATCCAAGACCAAATGATATCTCTTTTATTAGAAATGCCACGTATAAATAATTAAAAACAAAATCAAACCAGTTTCATTTCAGTCCAAGCAATCGTAGACGGGCACACATGCAGATTTGGACCTTTATAAAAAGCACACACACACACCATGCTCACAGGAAATATTTAAATACGAGCCCATTTCAGCTGCTGATATTTCACCCAACGTTTTCATTTGAACTACTGTTTGTGGCAGACAGCTGCAGGACTTAATGACACGTAATTCCCCCCCCCCCCATTTCCATGTTCTGGCCTTACAACCTGCCATTTTAGTGTTATTATCGGTAAGAAGAAATGGTTAAATGTTCGGGAACGGTTCGGCCAAAGCCCTCGCTCCTCTCCAGTTCAATTTAAAGCTCACTGCCCGTCCAGCTCAAACGGGGCTGGAGCAGTTCAGTTGCAAAGGATGAGCAAAAATCCCCGTGGTTGGATGTGCCAAGTTCACGGAGACGAACCTGAAGACACTTGGTGCTGTCGTTGGCTCTCTCTTTGAGGGGTGTGAATAGTCATGCATGCTCAAGTGTTTCAAAGCTGCAGAAACTGAGCACAAACCTCCCCAAAATCCCTGTTAAACTTCAGGTTGTAAGGCGTCAAAACAGAGAAAAATGCCAAAAATGGGACTACCCGGGGCGAAAACGCACCGCTTAAATCAAAAAGTGCACACGCGTTAAATTAGAGAGGATCAGCTCCTACTGAAACCCAGAGCTCTCTTCTGATAGGAATGCAGGCAGATGGTCAGATGCTCGGGCAAATAAGTTAAATAAATTAGTAAAAAAGGGAAACGCTTTAAGGGGTTTTATTTTTTTCAATCACAAAAAGGAGGGGCAGTGATGTTTTTAACAGAAAAGCTAGGACACTCTGCAATTTTTTGTTTTAGCTAAAACTACCACAAAGTGCACTCAAATCCACAACACACTCCACATTCACAACTCTGATCCTGATCACAAGGGGGGGAGGGGGGGAGGGGGGGGTGTCACAACATGTCTGGTAAAAGAGAGCAGGTGATCAGACTAAATCACGTACAAAACAAACACGTAAACAAGCGTTTTACTCACTGCTGTAATGGACACAGGAGGGAGGGTTTGAAAGTCTTGCTGTGAGACGTTTCTTCACCCAGCAACAAAAGTAGCTTTTTTTTCTTTTTTTTTTTTTCTTTTAAGGAATTAGGCTCGGCTTCAATCTGAAAACAATTAAAAGGCCCTTACTTTTGATTTAAATGAGAGCTGCCATCGTTGGTTTGACGGAACTCCGGTCTCGCCAATTCATCATTAGCCTGTCAGGCTAAAACGCCAACCAATCAGGAGAGGACGATTCGCTTTGGTAACCTACTGACGATTTTGGGAATTTCCAGTGACATGTTTGAACAGTCTTGGTCATGCCAGCCCTGTGCACACGATTTTTTATTTTTTTTTAGGTTGTCAGTGCACTTATATGAAAAAAAAAAAAAAAAGTACATGTGGAAACAAACCTCCGGAGCCAAATGGAAGAATGGAACCATGTGTCGTTGTTGGAAGTGAAAATAAAAAATCAAACATGGGAATGTTTGACTTTTTTATAACATGTTATAAAGTTAACATCTCTGATTTATGGAGACAACGCGGAGAAACGACTGAGCTGCCCAACACATTGAAACGTTACAAAACCAGCAGTTCAGAGAAACCTAACGAAGACTGTGACAGACCTCCTGAGCCAAACTTTGCTCTTTGATTGGACACATCAATGTTCGATTACAGAATGTCGCCACGTGTTTTATGTTACACTGTCTGGGGAGCTGTCTGGCCATTAATCCCCCGCCCCCACCCCACCTCGGGCGAGCTCTCTCACTTCCTGGGGAGCAGCGCTGCGAGTCTCTGCTTCTTAATCGGTAGAAAGTGGATCTCCTGAGAGCTGACCTTCTTCAGTTTGATTGCTCTGCTTTTGGAGACTTTTTTATGATGGTTGTTGGGGTCCTGCTCCCCCCGGGGCGCCGACGGCATCCCGTAGAGCTGCTGCAGAGACGCCCCCTGGCTGCCGTCCCGCTTGATGGAGAAGTTCTTGGTGGAGACGCCTGAGAGGCCCTTGATCTTGCCGCAGAGGATGGCGGGGATGGCGTCTTTCACAGAGACGATGACCTTGGCCGTCTGCGAGGTGCTGACGATCTCAAGGTTTCCGGCTGCACTCTGCTGACCCAGAGAGCTGGATCCCGCCACGCTGGTGTCGACCAGCCACTTGTGCTGCCGGCTGAACTCCAGCGAAGTCAGGCTGCCCAGGAGTTTGGAATCTAAACTCTGAGTGCACTCAACACCCAGAGACAACGCGGCGCTGTTTGAATCGTGACCCGACTCTGCGGCTACTTGTTTCCTCATGCCGGGCACCGACAAGTCCAGCACACTGTCTTGCTGCGGACTGGGATATTCTTGTTTTAGTTCTATGGGACATGCCCTGACAGAAAGGTCCAGAACCTGTCCCTCCTCTGGAGCCATCAGGGACGGGGACATGTTTTGGGGCTGGAAAGGAGGCATGTACTTCCTTGAAGACAGCGAGGGAGAGGTAGTGTCTTTCAGTGATGTCTGAGTGCTTTTACTCACAGTGCAAACTGGTTTTGGCACGCTCCCCTTGGAGTCCTCAGTCTGGGGGACAGGGATGGGGATGGGGAGGGGGACGGGCAGAGGGACTGGGAGAGGGATGATGACAGGGTAGGGGACCAGAAGTGTAGCAGGAGGGACCAGAGGAGCCAGAGGGGAGGTGTAGGGAGCAGCGAGGGGAGGAAGCGGGAAGAAGGAAGAGCCTGGGGACTGGCAGGCTGAAGAACCGGCCTGTGGTGAGAAAAGGTCCTGTAAGATGGCTGCAAACGCTGGATTCTGCAGCAGAGAGAGCAGGTTGGCTTCCTGCGCCTGTCCTGCTGCCTTCGGGTCGACAGCCGGAGGTAAACCAAACGACAAAGGGTTCTGACACAGGACGTTGTTCTGCAGGGGCAGCTGTGTGCAGGCCGTGGGCTGAGGGAGGACAGAGGGACTCATGTGCTGGATGACCTGCTGGTCCAAAACCAGGGGAAGCGAAACGGGGCTCTGGCTCGTTATCAAGTACGGTGCCGCCCCTAATTGGCCGAGCTGAGCCCCGGCTGCTCCGGCCATCTGGAGGTGGATCGGCAGCATCAGGGGACTCTCTCCCAGACACACCGGGTGGAGGACAGTCGTCGCTACTTTAAGAGCCACTCCTCCTGGAGGCTCAGCGGTGGGACTCACCAAAGGCGGTGCAGGATTGTCCGTGTGGTTCGAGAGCCCTCCTTTGTTCAGTCCCGTCCCGCTTCCATCGCACGCGTCAGCACCCGGGGGGTTTACTCCATCTTGCACCTTCCTGATGCCTTCTCCTGCCCCCTCCTCAGAGCTGCACACATTGTTCTGTGTTTGTGTTACGTTCATATCGCCGCTGCCCTCCATGATTCAGTTGCTAAAGATCATCAAGAGTTCACTCATCCATGATTCTTCTGGGTGTCCCTGAAACACAAAAAAACAGAACGCTTGATGACCTAAAACCCAGAACGCAAGAAAACTCCAATACTCGTCATAAAGTCTGAGGAGGAGGAGGAGCAGGTCTTGAGTGGGAGTTTTGAAGTTTTGTTCTGTTTAATAATAGGCTCCTTAAAGTGATAGTTCAGATCTTTTGAGTTGTTGCTTGTTGGGAAGGTTCGGAATGATCAGAAACCAAGGTCATTTCCACAATTACATCCTGATTCATACAAAAGCCTTTAAGTTCAGGCTACATGATGCTTTCTGTGGAATTCTATTGTTATGTGGGAACAGAAAAAGGCAGCAGCAGCAGCAGCTAGCTGTAGCGCCGCCGCTGCAGAATGGGGTCACAAAAGGTCAAACGGTAAGAAGTGACCCGGTTCTGCTGAGTCCCTCAGGCTGCGTGTTCTTACACCGTCAGCCTCCGGTGTGTGCTTCACTACACGTCTCCTCTGCACAGCACATGCTCCTCCTCCTCCTCCTACTCCTATTCCTCCTCCTCCCTGGCGGTCAGCCCCCCATCCCCTCTGTAATAACAAAACGTCCCCTGGGCTCCTGGGGAGATAATGCATCCAATATCAGCAAAGTCAATTATTCATGCGGCGAGGATAATGTTCAGGTCTGAGAGAAGAGAAAGGGGGGGCTGGTGTTGTGTGTGTTGGGTGGGGGGTGCAGCATAAACACATGCTGTACCTTTAAAGTAAATAACCCAGTTAAACAAACCCACAATTACAATTTTACGACAAAACTGTGACACTCTTTTTTTTTTTTGGTCCCCGTAAGGAGCTTTAATGTGTTGAGTTTCCTCAGTGAAGAGGGGGCGTCTCACCTCTCCTCCCACCGTCCCCACCCCCCAGGCCGGTTTTAGATGATTCTGTAGTTGCAATAATAAGGCTCTGATGGATTACACCGTTGGACGCCGCTTCAGGCGGGTGGGCAGGAGGTCATCTCATTCTAGATTCGTTTAGGAAAAAAACAAAACAAAACAAAAAATAAATAAAAAAAAAAAAACGGCCCTGAACAGATTTGATTAAACTCTAATGAAAGTTTATCCTCCGAAGCTCTTGTGTTTACGCCACAACACAGTCTAGATGAGACTTGTACTTAAAAATAAAACAAAACAAAAAAATGGAAGAAGTGGTGGTGATGCGGAAGGGGGGGGGGAATTCAGTTCTATGAAGGATGAGCGGCTTGTCATGGCAGGCTACATGGAAGTGCCACACTCGCTGCTTTGTCCTCACACACTGTCTTTTTTTTTTTATCTGCCTGCTTCTGATCTCGTGACTTCCAAACTGTTGACTCAGATAAGCACAAAGAGCCGCGCAACTCTTTGTTTCCCTAATTCACGTCTCACTTGTCCCTCGTCTGAAAGAGAAACGCGGAAAACTGCGTCTTATGGTCTAATTCAGGACTATAAATAGGA
>NC_051453.1:18645838-18671302 GCF_001649575.2 Kryptolebias marmoratus | reverse complement strand
CACACACACACACACACACACACACACTGTTTGGATGCTGTGCTCTTTCTTGCATTCCAGGAAATTGGAGGCAAGATATTTCCTGCTTGATAGCGCGGTCATGAGGTCTGTGACACGACAAGATATGAAAGAAGTCATTCTTGGTTCACTTTCATACTGTCGTAAATATTCTGTCCTCCGAGAGGACTTAGAGAAAATATGACTCGGCTCATTTTAGCTTAAAGGCCAGGGTTGAGGTACTTTGTTATCCCCTGCTGTCACGAAAGGCGGGTGATCATGTAACTGCCTGTGTCAGTTCGTTTGACTGTTAGCGAATTATCTCACGGACCAATAAAACTCTTAAGAAAGTAATGATTAGAAGTACATCCAGAACTGATTAACTTTGGGAGTCGTGCAGATTCAAGATGGCTGCCACAGATACACAGAAACACAAAAATGGCTATAATGGAGTCGTTTCTGCTGCTATCGAGCTGAGATTTGCTGTGGTGGTAGCTGAGAGTCCTCCCCAAAACATACTCCGAGTGCTAACAAATCACACAAGAGCTTTGTTTGCAACTGTGGTGTACAAGGTGGAGGGGAATGTATTCCTTTAAGGACCTCTAGCCTCTTTTCTTGTCAGAACAGCTTCAGTAAGAGTTTCTGCTCCAATGCTGAGCAGTAATCACCATTCTGGTTGACGAGTCCATTGGTTTCCCCTCCTCTTTCGGCCTCCACGATGGCTCACAGGTCACTGATTCCTCCCCCCCCCCCACTTCCCTTGAATCATGTGAGAACAGCGAGCAGGAGTAGGAAGTTTACCCAGCTCGCTCCGCAGCGATCCAAAGTACACAGAGGCCCATGGTCATCTTCTGTTGTTTTTTTTTTTCCCTCCTGCTACGTTATCTGCCTCGGCGATTTCCCTTTACCTCTGTGTTGACTCAGAAAAGGAAAGGGCAAAGAAAGACCCCCCCCCCCAACAGCGTCGTTTGAATGCAGGAGAGTTAAACTGAACCTCATCGGCAAATAGCTTTCGAGTTTTAGGGCCTTCGAGTTTGTGGCGGCGACAGTTTTGCAGAGCGGAGAGGAATTAATCAAACGCGACCCAGGCGGACTTGTAGTCGCATGTTTGTACGAAGGCGGGGGACGTTTAAACACGGCGTAAATAAGAGACGCGCTTGCGTCTGTAAATCTCATCTGCAAGAGCTCTGAGCTCCCAAGCCAGCAAGAGCTAATTGAGTGAATAGGCAAGAAGAGACCCAACAGAGAGCCAAATGAGATCCCTCCCCTGTCCCTTTTACTGTAATCATTTCCACATTTCCTCCTTTTCTTCCCCCCTGCTTGCCTCAGTGATTAAATGTACACTATAGAGAGTCAAAAGCAGAGAGAAAACAACAACCCCTAATTTCAACTCCATTACGCTGCTCTGCAGGTCCAAATACTTCACACGGACCTCTTTTTCCCCCCCTCTCCACAGAAACCTCTCTTGTTACAGGTTTATTTTACCAGAGGAAACAAAAGCGTCCGGGATGGATGGAGAGCCCGGCAGACGAGCTAAAGGTCATCTGCATCAACACCACCCCCACCCCACCCCCGCTCCACGAGCCAATTACATCTCATCAGAGCGACACGCAGACTCCCGCCGTGACGCGTGCTCCTTTTGGCATCAGCGCAGATTAGCTTCCCATTTGCTGACAAGTCCTCTGGACGCCACGACGAGTTCATTACGGTGACCACCAGGACCCCCGCTGCTTGAGGCGCCATTGTGCAACAACTGGCCACCATTTCAAAATGGATTCGCACCAACAGACCTGCACGACAAAAGTCAAGTTCCTGCCAGGTGAGTGAGTGAGCTAAGGCCAAATAAGTCCCTGTAGACAAAACAAATATTACTAAAGACCTGATCGGATTAAAGCTAAACAAGTAAATAAAAAGGCCTGCATGAAAATCTGAGGCTAGGTGAAAGACATAAATAGTTCTGCTCACATTATCTTGAACCAAAATGCCTTTGTTATGTGGATTAATTTGTAGATGTTGGTTTCATGACAGGCACTCAGTCAGGGAATGCTTTCCTTGTGCTCCATATTTGCTTTGGAATTATTTGTATTGTGGTAAACAAAAGTACGAGGCATGCAGACGTGATATGAAATGTAGCAGCAGGTCAGGATCACAGATGAGTTCTGTTCGAAACCTTGTATGGATCGTATCTCTCAATACGAGGAGCCCCGGCCTCTGTTGACATTTGCCAAAAGTAGAGATATTCTTCCTGGCAAGTTCTTTTCATTTTCTTTAGTAGTCGTCTTCTCTGTTTGGCTGCAGCGGGGCTGTGTTTGCTGGTGACGAGCTGGCAAACAGCATTCACAGGGGGAGTCTTTCAAATGTCTCAATTGCCTCGCTTGAGTCGCAGAGTCTGGCGGTCTCGTTTGCTCGAATTGTGAACGTTTTCAAAAGGTTTCCACCCCCTAAAATGGCTGCATTCTTGCCACGGGCATCCTGAACCCGTCTCATTTTAGTTTCAATAAAGTCTAAACCATTAAGAGCTTTATTTTGACCCCTGCACCCTCTTGTTATGACCGAAAACATGCAAGGCTTTCAGCCCTGAACGTTCAGGTCGAAAAGGCACGCTTTGCTTCAGAAACGTTAAAGGGCAGACGTGGGAGAAGCTGGAGGAGCAGGGCAGAGGCGGAGATGGGCAACAAAGTAATGTAACGTGGAATACAGTGCTGCGAGCTGTGATTCACAAAAAAAAAAAAAAAAAAAAACTGGCATCTTAAAATGCGGCTGCTTACAAAACCAAAATTCAGTGAGACTGCAACGGAAAATTCCACCTATCTTGTCACAATTTTCTTGCAGTTTTAAGCTTCCAGCAGCTGCAACCCCTGTAAAATACCACCCTTGTCTCCTACTAGGGCTGGTGCCATTACCCAGAATGCAATGTGCTGTCTAATTCAGTTAGATCTTTTTTTATGGCTGCTCTTCACTGCTGCTTTTTTTAATTTTATTTTTTGTTGTTGTTGCAACGACATCTAGCTAATGAGACGCACAGAAACACCAAGCAGAGGAGTTAGTTGTTGCCGTGTATCTCTGATGTGCTGTTCTGCTGCCAAGGCTGCAGCAGAACCCTGACCCAATGCTGCCTGGTTCATCCCGGGATATCCTCCCTGGTACCGGCTCGGTCCGTCCGTGTCCCCAGCAGGAGGCTGAGGCCGGCTGGGTTCAGCAGCAGCCTCCCTCCCCTGCCGGCGGGAGCTGTCAAACCCTGACTGGGGGCTGAGCTGTCAGGGTCGGGTTCGCTTTGTGGACCCGGGACAGACAGCAGCTTAGCGACATCAACATGTCAGCAGCATGCTAGCAGGATAAGAAGCCCCAGCTCAGCCCGTTTCATCCCCCACCATCACCACCGCCACCCTGTTTTCTCCAATTCTGCCTTTAAATGCAGGCTTTCGCGTCAAACGCGAACACGAACTCACCCTCCGAACGGAACCAGAACCAGAGCCCGAGCCCTCCTCCTCCTCTCAGCCCGCTCCGCCTGAAGTCACAAAGGAAGGAGAGCAGGAGTCCTCGCAGCTGAGAAGATGAGCTCCACATTTATCTCCTCTCTGCGGCTCCGACGAAGCGACTCCGGGCTGAGGCTGCGCGCGCAGCACAGTCCCCCCTCCCCCCGCCTCTCTCACAAAGAGGGGAGGGGGAGGGGGGAGCGACAGATAATAACAATGTTACTTCATAAACACACATCAACTACCTGCTAATAAGGTCATCCTAACACATTCAAAGATCTAATCTCAGAATATATTTGCAATCAGCGGAATAAATAGTTTTATTTCACATTACTATTTTATCTTTCTTTCCTGCGCTCTGTCTATATAACAGTGTCATGGAAGAATGTCAAACTGCACAGCTGGACACCTCTTAGGTCAAAGATGATGTCTGTTGATTTCAAGGTTCATGGGGTCAAAGGTCACAGGTAGCCCCTTTGTTAAAACCTTCTCTCTGCTCCTACATGTGACCCTTCAGTTTCCGGTTGTGTCCGTTGGTTTGTCTGTCTGTCTGTTAGCAAAGATCAGGTAAAAACTGATGAACAGATTGGGAGGAAATTTTCAGGAAATGTTCGGGTTGTTACAAAAAACAATGGATCACATTCTGGTGCTGATCCAGATTATCATCCAGATCGCACTATGTTTTAATCCCGCTGTTGCCTTAGAGAAGGTTTGCGCTCTGTGTGCTTTAATATTAATCATGTATTTATGTTTTTTTTTATTTAAGTGCATTTTAAATCAATACACAAAGCACTATAAAGTAAAGTCACCCTCATGCATTACTATTTTTACCTGCCATTATAGTTTGAAGAGAACAACTGAAATGAATAGATAAATTAATATTGTTTGCCTTATTATTTCTTTTTAGATGTGTAAAAGTAGTAGATCTACACTGTTTATTTTTTATTTAAGAGCATTTGAAAGCAGCATGGGAAGCGTGCATTTGTAAATTTACACATGCACATTAAAGTCTTTAGATTTTCTTTACACGGTAGATTTACCTTCTGTTTTTGTCTGATTTCCACAAAGTAGCAATACCATACTACATCTATTTATTTAATCATTTTGAAGCATTTGAAATCAGTATGTTAAACACTAAAATACATTTTGTCTCATATTTTTACCTGCCTTCATATTTAAAAATAAATGAATAAAGATAAATAAAGTAGTTTCATCAGACTACATTTATGTGTTTGCTACTTTTATATATAATTATTTATTCATGCATTTATTATTTATTTATTTATTTGTTTTTCTTTTTTTTGCATCATTTTATTAATATTTTACAAATTTTACCTACCTCGCCAATTGCAAAGGAAAAAAAAAAATTTTATAAAGTGGTTTCAGTAAGTTTGCCTTATTTGAACAGCTTTTATGTTTAAAAACAGTGTTAGAGGTAATGAGGTTACATTTTCGAGAATTAAATTTATAAACAGGAGCTTATAAATGTCAAAGTCAGTTTATTTAACTATTCATTTATTTAGTATTTTTAAACCCTTTGTGGATGAGATACATTTACGCATATGCTGTACAAACTTGACCTTCCTTTGCATAAAACAATTAAGCAAATTTATCATCTCTTCTTTAATTTCAGTTTGATCTGATATGATCCAAATAAAATGTTTCCAGTCGTAGCATAAAGTCTGGTGGTTCAATTATAAACCCTGATGTCTTGAAACAAAAAGATTTATTCACAATGAACCCACATTAGATCAGTTTGATACATTAAAGCTGTCTGTACGCCAATAGTCTGGACTTATCTTTCTTTTTTAGCCAACTCTGGATGATGTTAGCCTGACTTGCTGATGACAGGAGCAGAGGAGGATGATGTTTGGCAGCTGAGGGTAGAGGCAGGCCCGAGCAGAATCCCCTGGGTTTCCATATCAATCCCAGCCAGCCTTGGGCCCCGCCTCAGGGCCTCTCATTGTTCTGCAGGGATGCTCTTTAATGCGCTATAATGAGCCTCACAATCTTACCCTGGTGGCATGGCTTTGGTGTGGTTACATCTCCCGTGAGCGTCCCTGTAGTCAGCCACATGAAAACACACCTCAGCTCTAGACTGAATGTGTTTGCCGTGTGCTTAGCTGTTCCTGAGTTTTTGTTCTATTTTGTCTTTTAAAAACAACAAAAAGATTCCCATGTAGCTAAAATTAGATGCGTCAACCTTTGGTCAGTAAATAATAGAGACGTGTTTGCATATAGAAATCATAAAGACATTACTGCTGCTTAATCTGTTAGTTTGTGAGGGGGTAAAAACAACGGAACTTTAATGGATTATTTCCCTCCCGATACATCAAACCATGACAAAGAAATTAAATTCACTTTAAACTCTGAACAGTATGTACTGGTTCTGTTGGTGGTACAGGCATTTTAATCCTGAACATTCTGAGCTCAGACCCAGTGGAAGTCAATGAGAGTTTGGATTTTGAAAGTTTTTTGGTTTTTTTTCCATCTGTTTTTGCAAATTTCTTTACTGCAGAAAGTCCCGCTACCAAAAGTCAGAGCACACAATTCCTGATCAAGCTGCTTGTTTTGTTATACATTTTGCATGGGTTTTTCCAAAGTAGCAAATCAAAATTCTTGAAATGAAAGAATAACAGGCAAATAATAACAGGGACACATCAATGTTTATGTATTGGTGTCCTTAACAAAATGACAAACTTGAGCTCATCTTGAATTCAGTTTTTAGGAATCACTGAGCAGATATTTTCCCCTTTCTAAACAATAAATGACTGTAATTTGTTCAGTAAAGAAAATAAACACTGCATCATGTGATTAAAAATAAGTTTAAGCTTGTTTCTCTAATTCATAACATTTTTGTGCTAGCATAACTGATTTAACTTCAGCCAGCTCTGCCTTTGGTTGTAATTCAAACTGAATAAAAAACATTTTCTTTAAAAGTCAGTGTGTTGTAGCAGTTGTAAATGAAAATTACAGAGGGTGTGCCACCACACCAAACGCCAAGACAGAAGTCTGGTCAGTCTCATTCTTCTTCTGCAGTTCTTTTAACACAGACTTCTGCTCTATGGTGTCACAACAGTGCCATCTAGTGACAAGAAGCAACATAACGGCATTCACTGTGTAAACCTCAGAACACAACATCTCCCCTGGTACCAAAAACATTCTCATTTTTAATAAGCAGAGGTTGTACTGGGATCACAGCAATATATCTATTTTATAATGTGTATGTTAACCTCAGAAAAGAAATACAAATTATACCTTAATCAACCATTGTCTCTGAAAATTTACCCTACTGTAATGCAAAATAAAGTATCTGCAATTTATCTGTTATTTTTAGTTGGCAAAGGTGCCATTAATTGCAAATAAAGTCTTCTTCATAAAACACAAAACATCGAATATTACAATTGAAATTATCTCAGACTCACAAGACCTTAGTTCACATTCTCAACTTTTTTCCACAAATCATTTTTTTTACAACAAACTTATTTCATCACATATTCTTTTGTCCATATCGGTGCAAGTCTTTCCCTTTGTAGAACAGTTTGTTTTGGTGCCTGTTTTGGGATGAGGGGTTCCTCTGCTGCATCAGTCTTCGGTGTTTCATTTGGGCAAAGGGAAAGTCAGGCTACATTTCATCTTCTCCTGTCACTGAGAATGAATAAACTCAGTTCAGTCTCCTACTGTACTGATAAAGGATTGCTGTACTGGATCTCTCCTTTTCCCATATGAAAAGGTTTCTTCACTCTGACTGTAGCTCCAACAGTGACTTTTGTAGATTTGGCTCCTCTCCTCATGTTTATACATTGTGTACTTTCGGCTTGTTAAAGAACCACTTTCTTTTTCTAAAATTGTAGTATTGTCCATTGGAGGTACAATATGCAGTTTTGTCCTCACTAGTATTTCTCTGAGAAGCTGGAAGGAGGATTCACCAGTTGTGCAATAAAGTAAAGCCTGGTAGCTGTGAAGCATTTCAGTAAGTGCAGGCTTCCAGGGTTGTTGTGTAGCTTGTGCTGCCTGAATGGAGACTTTTAGCTCTCCGGTAAAGTGTTCCACACCTCCCTTCACCTGAGGATGCTATCCACTTGTTCTGATGTGCTTAATGCCATGTTCATTCATGAAGTCAGCAAAAGCAGAAGATGTAAACTGTGGTTCATTATCAGATGTGATGGTAAAAGGGTTTACTTTATATGTTAATACAGAACCTAGGAACGCCATGACGTGTTTGTTGTAGCATTAAAAGTAAATGATACTTCAGGCCACTTACTGAAGTAATCAGGAAATATGACGGCAAACCTGCAGTCATAAACTTCATCTTCAAATGGACCCTCTAGAAATTTGACAGGTTTTGACGGGGCAGGCGAAACACTAGCAGACTGTGTAGACCAAATCGTCCATATGTGGCCACCAATAAAGTTCTCTGAGATGTTGTTTAGTGCAAACCACACAGTTTAACAAGTCAAATGGTCAAATATGCACAATTTCATTAAAAATAACAAACACACTCTAAAAGAGCAGGCTAAAACTACATACCACCATAAGTACTTCTGCCTGAACAGTAGGATCAGGGTAGGACCAGCATGTCTGTTTTCTGATTACAGTTTTTCCTAAACTAGACTCTGCACATAGGGATCGATGTTCATCATAAGCAAACAAAGATAAGCATCATGTTATTGTTGTTTTTCTTTCATTGAAAGCCTCCAACGTGTTCGGATGTAGCACCAACATTCAAATGTCCTATTTATTTCTCCATCTGGGGAAATTACTTGACATTACATTTTGTAACTCATCCTCATCCACTTTTTTATTTAGAGCAGCTCTTGATTCCTCGCCCCTCAACCTGGAACTGAGAGCCAAACGTGGAACCTACACACTATATATATATATATATACATGTCTGAAAAACAACAACAACAATCAATAAACAATGAAATCTGTCTGTCTGTCTGTCTGTCTGTCTGTCTGTCTGTCTGTCAGAAATTAGCATGTCAATATACAGTTTGATTTTACAACCCCAATTCAGATACTTGTAAACCAATTTTGCTCACAATGGAGAAAACTACCATTTTTAGGAGAAAACAAAAAGTGGTCAAAACTAGATGGTTGCAACACATCTCAAATCAGTGGTGAAGGTTTTGGAGGTGATCTTTGTCCCATTCTGGTCTGATTGAGGATTCCAGCTCTTCTACAGTCCTGGGTCTTCATTGGGTCTTCAAGTCGCCAAATGTTTTCAGTTGGTGAGAGGTCTGGATATTCTGCATATACTTCTCTGCATTGGTGGTACCTTTCCAGATATGTCAGCTGGCCATGCCTTAGGCAGTAATGCACCCCCATACCATCAGAGAGGCTGGCTTTTGAACTGTGCACTGATAACAGGCTGGATGTTCCTTCTCTTCTTTAGTACAGAGGACATAATGTTCATAGTTTCCAAAAAAAAAAACCTTCAATTTTTGATTCATCTGACCACAGAACAGTTTTTCCACTTCGCCTAAGTCCATTTTAAAGGATCTTTGAGAAGACAGCTGATTGTAATGCAGGTCTGATTACACAAAATTGCAAAGTTTTCCAAATTGTGATTGCAATTCCTGTGATCTCAGGTTAGATTTTAGTAGCAAACGATGCCCAACTAGTTTGACATTCTGACATTTATTTTGCATTGCTGAGCCTAATAATCCCACTGTCTCTAAACATATGAGATAAACTAATGATAAAAACCACGCTCCTCTATTTGGTTTTCTGGGTTCCAAACTGTCTGGATGTGTGATCTTTATAGTGTGCTAGGTTACAAACAACTTAGCTAGAATAATGACTTTTGATGCGTAAATTGAAAAATAAAATCTTGAATTTGAACTTAAAATGGCATTAAACCCAACACAAACAAGCACACAGAATGATAATAGGGATTTTCAAATCAGTCACATTTATTTATCTGTTTATACACAATTGCTAAGCAGCTTGTTGCGCTATAGCAGTGGGCTTTAATAGGATTTGCTACAGGATTTCCACAATGCTTACTAAAAAATAAATACATGACATAGTGTTCCACAACTCAAAAATATACAAAAGGTTGAAATCCATGTAAACTTCGAAAACGTTTTTTACAATAGAAACAATCAGATAACTTTTGCGACATTTCAAAGTTGTTGTATTTACAAGTATTTACAAGCCGTTATTAGCTTGTCAAAAAACACCTACAGTACATTTTATAGAGGTTGATTTGAAATCTTATTTAAATGCATTTAGTACCATGAACTTTACTGTGACTGTTCTGATTTGCATTTTCAGGAACGTTTCAGTCAAGAAATATAAAGAAAGAAAAGGGGGAAAAAAAAAACAAAAAAACAGTCCAATGTCACAAACTTGTCTTGTACTTATTTCTAGCCTTTGGTAGAAGCATCTATGTTTACCACTTATAAAGAAGTGTATCAGAGTGTGAAACAGGTTCAGGAAAAGTTGAACAGCTCGAGCATGAAAGGTGTATAAATAACTCCAGGTACAGCAAGCAGCAAGAAACCTCGCAAACATCACATTATCAATGCAAAAAGTAGTATAAAAGAAAAAGGAATGAAGGTTTTTAAAGAGTAGTTTTGACATTTTGAAGTGGGGCTCCCTGGAAAGGTTACGAACAACAAAACATCTTTATATCTTGTCTCTTTGGACGCCCTTCGTTTAGGTTTAAGTCAGACAGAACGGGTGAGCTAACGGCTGGACTGCTGCCACCTTAAAACAACTCCAGTCTTAAAGGTTTTACAGCCATTCATGAGAACGCCTGGTTATTTTTGTAGAGTTTTACATTTGGAGAAACAATCGTTCATGTCTGACCTGGTTGATGAGCTAAAGGCTAGCGTGAAAGAAGCCAAAACAAAAATAGATTACTGTCTCCTTAAATGATCCTAATTCAACTTAAAATAATTTCAAAGCGCATTATGCGCTTGCTAATTTATGAAGCATTGTAGCACCGTCGGTTTCTCATTGCATTAAATTTTGTGGGGTTTTTGCCAGAGCAATTAGCAGAAGCAACACTTAGCGGTAGAATAACTGTAAAGTTGCTCTCCAAGCTTCAAACACTGCATATTGTAGCGGGACATTTAAACATTACTGCCGAAGAGCCCCAGGCTGCATCAGAAGTGCTACTGCTAGCTGCTGCTATGACTTCAGAATTCCATGTAAAGAATAATGTAACAAGAAAGTGACAAAGGTGTAATGGCTTATAGAATAAAACAGTCTGAGCTCGAGGAGATTGGCGTTGTTTTAAGATGGCGGCAACTACATTGATTTTGGCTGCATTCAGTCTAGTTTGCCTGTTTAAACACAATTTCTTCACACTTAAGTCGCTCAAAGAGTTATATGCAACAGTTAGGACTTTATTTGTGCATTTTCTTTCTAGAGAGCCCCACTTCAAAACGTCCAAACTGCTCCTTTAACTCATTGTGCTCCCTGTTAAATGTGGAAAATTGTATGGAAGGCCATTAAAGCCTAAATTCAGCTGGCTCTGGCAGGGTGCCTACAGCATATTTACCATTATGGCTTCAAGAATTCTGTCAGATTTGCATATTTTTTGAATGCCAACACTACATTGAACACAAATGCACTTTAAAAATACATGTATTGTTATACTTGGGACCAAAACAACTGACCCAGAGAGCTTGAGTTAAAACTGAAATCTTATGTGTAGCTTATTTCATACAAAGTTCTGTGATACTTCAGAGTTTCTTTCCGGTTTGTCTCTGCAACCAGTGTTGTCAAATCTCATATAAAATGTATTTTGTCTTTAACAAAATAGGTATTTGAATAAAACTCGTCATTAAAAATATCAGCAGTTCACTGTTAACAGCTCAGATTTGGGTTATTTAGGGATGTAAGCCAAACCAGAGGGCAAACTGACTGACTTTCTGTCAGGTAGAAAAATAAATACATTTAGATTGTTTCTCGACACAGAAAACATCAAAGTTATATATTTTTGGACAGCAGCAAATGCCAAAGTCCTAAACTGATTTTTATGATAACCTGGTTTGTGTTTAACGTCCTCTGTTGGATTTAAGTCCCCTAAAACAAACACTTCTTGTCTCTTCTTGTAAGGCATATTTAATCCTCCTCAGCACTTTCCACTCGCCTCTTTCAACTACTCCTAAACGCACCAAATCAGCAAAACCCAAAAAAAAACAGATTTTTTTTTAAATACACAACCTTCTTTTTGTCTCTGCGATTTCACCTCCTCCAGCTTTTAGATCACTTTTTTTTTTATCTTTCCTAACACCTGCTCCTGTCACGTCCCCACGGACTGTCAGGTTGACAGTTCCCGACTCAGTTATTGTATGACGAATCTACAATTTTGAAGCGTTCGGCTGCATCCGATAAAAGATTTCCAAGAAACAAGAAGCTAAGAGGGATTCGTGATGTTCTGACGGATCGAGGAGCAAAAAGCGACTTGACAGTCTTCAAGAGATAAACGAGCTACTTGCGTAGGTATTCCCAGAATACATAGCGTCAAATAGCAGATGCCAAAACGAGCTCTTAGTTTTATTGTGGAGGAAAAGTCAACAGCAGGAGAGAAAAGTTGCGACACGAAGAGCTGAAAGGAAGGCAACAAGCTGGGTGGCTCAATCATGGCTTTTAGAAGTTTGCTTTTATTTACTAAAATAAGATTATTTTAAAACTGTTGTGCTCTGAATATTTTTTTTTTTTATTAGCTTATAAAATGTTTTTTTTTCCTACAGAATGCAAATGCAGACTATTTTGGTTTCTGACCTGTTTTATAAAAGAGCATTTTTTCAGTAGTAAAGATGCTATTTTTTAAAAAAATATAGATTGTATAGAACAAAATTTAGTGGACAAAATTATCAAAAAGAAAACTATTCTGATTTATGACTTATTAAAAGGATTTCTTTACGCTCCTGTCTTTTATCTATATAAATGATCTTTCTGGTCCGTTAGTTTTTGATGTAAACATATTGAATGATTTCTCTTTTTTTTTCTATGTGGAGCCCTGCGACGAGCGGTCATCGTGGGGGCTTCCGTCCGAGTTTTCCGTCTCCCCCTCGGAGATGGCCTGCATGGGGGCGGAGTACAAGCGGCTGCGGCTGCTGTAGCGGCTGCTGCTGGCGGGCGGCGGGATTCTGGAGCGGCCCTGCCTGGAAGCAGCAGACGTGAGGAAGGATTTCGGGGAGAAGCCCTCGGAGTTAGCTTTGGGGTAAGGGCTGAAGAGCTGGTCTTGTCCCGACTGGAGCAGCTGCAGGGGGGAGGCAGGCTCCTCCGGCTGTCTGGGGGACTCGCTCAGGGAGTCTCCGGGGGATTTAGCGGCGATGGGACTCTTGAGGATCTCTGCCGCTGACATGCGGTAACTGGAGTCTGAGCGGCTGCCCTTCTTGAGCAGCAGCAGTTTGAACTCTTCGCTGGAGGTGCTGGACTTCTTTGCGTTCCTGTAGATGGGACCCGAGACTCGGTGTGAGCCTGGAGGGGTTGCAGCGGGGGAGGGCGGTGCGACTGGCACTGGGGAACTGATACTACTGCTGGGTGGGACGTTCCCCAATGAAGCGCAGAGGCGGTTCCGCACGGCCACCTCAGCGGAGTCTTTCCTCCCCAACACTTTCCTCTTGGACCTGTGGGAGATGACAGTTTGGTGACGTTCTCTGTTACCCCGGAGGGGAGACAAACAGACTGACGATACAAACACTCACCTGTGGATCATAGCGAACAGATCCTCAGTGGTGCGGGACTTGGTGGGCGATAGGAACACACTGTCGTCCTCTGGTTTCGACTCATTGTGCAGTGCAGACACAGAGTTTTCACTGGTAATGGAGTCTGCTAACAAACATTTAACAGCTTTCAGTATATAGGGTGCACTAATCAATATCTTACCTGCAGCAGGAACCGTTTGAAACAGTTCTCTAGAGGGAGCTAGTCAGAACAACTTGGTAGAAAAACTGTCTGTTGCAAAAATAATGTGAAAAAATCAAAGATTCCACAGATTCAATATTGATTTATAGATATCACCTTACTTTTCTATCAGAGAGTTACACTGCCTGGTTACACTTTACATGTTTTGTGACACAGCTACTTTTACTTGTATTATTTTCCTGACCCAGACGATGGGAGGAAGTATGAGTGACTGAGACATAGTACCTTTACAGACAGAATCCTCCATCTCCTCCGCGGATTCATCTCTCCCGTCCTGCGAGGCACTCTCGGCCGAAACCCCCGATGAGTCGTTTTCCACGTCGATGCTGCTGTCGTTGCTGATCGAGCTCTCCTGGGACGTCTCCAGCAGGCTGTCGGCGGCGGGCACTTTATCCAGACTGCCGGATCTCTTGGGGGAGCTGTGCAGAACAGGACGGGTGGGACACGTTTCTTCTTCAGACGGTTCGCTCTGCTGCTGCGGCCATGGCTCCCGATGTGAGTCCTCCAAGCAGATGGATGTGACCGGTGACTCTGTGCGCGGCTCTCTCTCATGACCAGTGAGTGTCTCAGGAACGTCTAAACATGATTCTGAAAGGAGCCCGCCAGTTGTCGTGATCTCTAAAGGAGCCCCTTGGTTCTGGTCGTGGCTCTCTTCGGTCCTGACCTCTTCGTCCGAGGTAAACACTGATTTACTCAACTCCTTTATAGATTCGTCATGATGATATGACTCGTGCAAAGGAGGTCTCCTGAACTCCAGGGACTTGGAACTGGTGAAATTCACAGCATGACAAACTGTTTTGTTTTCATCCTCGTGTTTCCTATTGACAGGTTGAAGCTGGACTGACTGCAGCACAGAGGGTGTGATGGACAGTGCGTGGGCGTTGAACGCCTCTACGGGTTTGGACATGACTCCATCTTCTTGCTTGTTTTGATGAGCGTTTTCAGTCTGGGTCCTGTAAGCTGAAGCCTTGTTGCTAACGCTGTGAAGGGCACTTAGGTCCAGGTGAGAAGGAGGAATCACTGGCAGCTCCAGATCTCGCTTCGACGTTGCTCCATCCTTGCAGGAGCGTGACTGCAGAGACCGCGACGAAAGAGAGGACTTCCTCTCTGGGACTTTGGGCTTCCTCTTGCCACTCGCTGGTGACAGCGGCCCGGGAAAAAAGGTGGAGGGAAACGAGGAGGTGGGGGTTTCTGACTGGCTGGAGTAGCCGCTCGACGGGCTCACCAGGCCTGCCAGCTTCTCCGGGGAGGTCAGCTTGAAATCTCCTTCTACTGATGGGAGTGAAGGGGTGGTGGCTCTGGAGCCGGACTGGGACGTCTGGGACTCGGAGCCCTCCTGGGACTTGATGCATTCAATCACAGTCGTACCTGTAGCCGTGCTAGAGTTCGACAAGGATCTGTAGGGATCACTGGATTTTAGATCATTAAGGAGCCAGAGATCTGCATAGTCTGACTGCACAACACCTTCGTCTTTAAATGATTGGGCATTTTTGGAGCTTAATACACCTAAATCAGGTAGTTCAGCCGAGTTCTCCACTTCCCAGACCGCAAGGGGCTCCCTGACTAAAGCAGAGTTTTCTATGTGACCTTGTAAGCCGAACAGCGCCAGCTGCATTTTCCTCTCCTTGGAAGACAGAGGAAGCTGCTGCCTGTGTGTAATCTTTGGTTTATTCTTTTCAGGGATGTTTCCCTCACTGCATATTTTCCTTAAAGAGGAACTCCTCTTTGGTGGAGACGGCTTCACCTTTGGTTTCCTTAAGGAGAGGCAGCGTCTCCCCAGAGTCAGGTGACCACCGATCTCCGAGAGAGCGTAGTCAGAACCGGAGGATGCATAGTTATAGGTGAAGCTTCTGCTCCCTTTCAGACCACAGTCAAAGTGCATGGAGGTGTAGTAACCTTCGGTGTCTACGGAGTAGTGTGAGACGGTGTCCGCTTTTTCTGACGGCGGCTTGTCGGAGAAGCTGCTCTCGCAGGTGGCCATGCTGGTGAAGCTGGGACAGCCCAGGCTGCTCTCAGCCTCTCTGCTCGGCTCAGGACTGAAACCCTGAGAAGAGAAGGGCTTCGCGGGGGGGTAGCCCCAGTCCCCTTCCACGGCTGTGCTAACTCCGACTTCCTCTAAAATATCCATAGCTGTCGAGGAGAAGGAGCCGGCCCGCTGGGTCCTGAGGCCCTGGTAGTGGTCCAATGTGAAGCTGGTCTGCTCATCGTTGGCGTGAGGGGCAACGTTAAGAGAGAGCTCGGAGTCACAGTGTGACGAGCCGGTCAGAGGAGGGGAGGCCGCAGGGGGGATTGTTTCGGATGTCTGGGAGGGGCAGGTGGAACTGCTCCCACTCCAGTTCCCACTGGAGGACTGGTGCTCGTCCTTATGGTCCATCTGGCCTGCCAGCCCCCCTGCAGCCGAGACAGAGTGGATGGGGCTGCTGAAGGTGTCAGAGCTCGACGAGATCTCACAGCTGCCCATGTTTCTGGGCAGCTGAGCTCGGGTTCGCTCCATCCAGCTGCGCTCCGGACTCTCTGACAGCTGCTTGTACTTCAGGCCCCCCATGGCCTGGTCATGGGTACTCTCTTCTTCATCCTTCAGGATCCTCTCCCTCTGTCCGGGCAGGAAGCCCTCGGTGTTAAAGGGGGAAAGCTCCTCCTCGTCCTCGCTGTCATTCTGCCCGTTGTCAATCATCCGGCTGCTGTCTCTGGGCAGACTCCGTGAGCGCAGGTGAACTGCCACCGAGGCTGTGAACATGGTGTCGGCGCTGTCCGATAGGCACGAGATGTTGCCTGCCGAGTGGGACAGTAAGAGGGACCTTCCCTGGCCTCTGTGGACCCTGACCCTCCGCCGAGACGGTGCTCCTGAGATCAGAAAATCTTCCGTCTGGCAGCCCGAGTCTCTGGTGTTGAGATGGCTGGACAGCTCCTCGCTGGAAGGCGTCACATCCGGAGAGACGTGAACTATCACTGTCCGCTCCCGGGAACCAGGAGAGTCATCAGAGTCTGGGGAAGGAGCGCAGTTTACACATGAGAACGGAAAAAAACTTGTAGCAATGTGTTTAAAGGGTTGAACAAGATTATACAGGTCACAACTCTATCTGTAGGATTAGTTTATCTCATATCTCATTTTCTCTAAAGTCAATTTAAACTTCATAGCAGGTCTCACTACCATCTTGTAAACCTTCTCTTTCTGTCTTGCAGCTCTCCTTGTGTCACAAATCCCATCACCTCTTCAGTCTGTCTTCCACCTGCTGCCTGTACTCACTACAGATCACAGCATTGTCTGAAAACATCCCAATCCACGACTCCTGTCTGACCTAAATGTCCATCACCATTTGAAACAGAAAAAGGGCTCAGGGTCTAGCTTAAAAAAACGCCACACAATTTAATTAAAACCTTAACTGACTTGAGGCAGCGTGTAAAACATTACAGAAAAAACCTGAACACAGCATTACTTTAATGTGAGTAGTCGTAGGGAATATTTTTCAGGCATCCCCTGTTTCCGACTCAGGGGGGGGGGGGGGGTAAAATAGACAAAGAACCTACCTAAGTCTTGTTGCACCTGTCGGGGAAAGCTTGCAACGGTCCTCCGTCTCCTCAGCTTCCGTCTCCTCTGAAGCAAAGACTGTGAGTGAACAAGCGAGCAGCGCACACTAGCATCTCTGTCAAAGCCAAGCCCTGCAACAGAGACAGGACATGTGAGGGATCTTTGTTTAGTGGCAGCGGCAGAGCTGCTTTCTTTAACTTCCACGCTGTCATAAAAAGAAGAAAATGTGACAGTCGAGTGAACTAAAATGCAAAAATAGCATCTAGAGGAGGCAGTTATAGATCTAAGGGGACATAAAGCCACTGTTATATGGTGGCTGGCTTAGATCGTTCTGCTTTTTATAACTAACATAAAAAATGTACAAAAACAAATGGCAAAAAAACAGTGCTGGCTTTACAAGCTAAAAGAAGGAAACTGTGCTCTGAATGCAAAAGTTTACCTCCTCATCTCCCTGCCGCCCCTCCATCACATCATGACTATCATGTGACGGGAACTCAGGGCTTTCAGCACCATAGCAATCGCAGGCCTCTGCTCACAATGTGCATTTTTGTTTTGTTTTGTTTTGCACCCTCAACTGTCTCTGACCCAGCCTGCGCTGATGTACAGCTCTCCTTTTGAGTCGACGAGGGCGGCAGTAAATAACATCAAGCAGATCTTTTCAGCGGCTCGAACAAAACTAATTGGCATTCGTGTCACGGTGTGTCCCCTCTCTTTGCGACTGCCGGCACAAAGTGTCAAAGCACCAGAAACGAGGGCTAACTGGACACAAAGCATGACTTGCACATTCAGAGCGACTATCCACGTCATTAGAAATGAAGTTTTATAGTAAAAAAAAAAGGTTTCCCCTTTAAGTGTCTTTTTAAATAAAGAAAGCTAACAAGTACACATAAAGTATAGCTTTAATGAGAGTGAAGAGACATTATGTTTCAATTTGTTTGTTAGCTTCCTCACAACTCTCATGGCTACTATTAAAAACTGTCGTCTAAAATAAAATAAAAAAAATCTAAAATTTGAGTTCTTTGACAATACTAAAGCTTGTTTTTGTACAATTTAGCTGAGCAGCTTCAGGGAAGGCGCTAGCTCAGCCAACCACCTGTAAAGCTCACATTACTATCATTAGATTTAAAAGATTTAAACTGTTTTTGTCCCTCTGAATCGGACAAAAACACTGATGTACCATCTGTGTGCTCACCAATTAGCTAAAGTAGTAGTTTGCAAAGCCAGCAACATCTCTAAATCTCTTTTATTATGCCTGATAACTGTCTATTTTCTGGTTAGAACCACTGGTTAGGACAATAAGGAACAATTAAAAAATTATAATTAAGAGATCCAAAAATCCAAACTGTTTTTATTTTTAAGTAAGGTAAGGGTTGAAACAAAAGCACACGTGTGGGTCCAAATCAATGCTTTTAGGAATATTTATCATTCCTAACTCCATAATTCCATCAAACTATTAAACTACCACGAGAAATGAACCAATGGGAACCACTGAGAGCGAGGCGGGGGCACGAGGTGGACGGCTAATGTATGAACTCGAGTCTTTGTTGTTTTCTCAGTGAGCAGGTGAAAAATGAAAGCTTTTCGGTGGTTTGAATTTACCGGTCACGTTAATAGGGATGATGCATGAAGTGATGACTTGGGTATTGCTTTTCATTCTCTCCTCTGGGGTTGGCAGCGGAAGAGCTCTAGACCAGTTAGTCTGCTTGTCCAGGGTGGAGGGGATGTTAGGGATGGGAAACTTAGACCGGTGACCTAGGGCCACCCCGTCAGTGTCGGGGTCAGTGGGCGCAGCCTGCAACAGATGGATATTTGCATGGTTAGGCTGTTAGAGGTGGCGCAGCAGAGAGATTAAAAATGACTGAAGTCAGCTTTAAGAGAGAAGAAGGGCGTAGAGTCCCGCGATTTGAAGTTAGGGAATAAACTCTCGTCTGAGAAAGAGGTGAGTGTTGGGATTATCTGCAGGCTGCCTGCGCTCTGAGCCGAGGCAAATCAATCCACCAGAATCTACACTAGAGTGCAACAAACTGAACGAGTGCAGACAATAAAAACCATGCTTCAGAGTTAGTGAGAATGGAAAGCATAGGAAACGTTTCATGCATTTGGGGCTTTAGTTAAAAAAAAAAAAAAAAAGAGAAAAGTATTCAAACCTACAGAAACCTCGGACCAATAAAACCATGACACACACACACACAGACACTCTACTACTTTTGGTTTTTAAGGAAAAAAAAGAGAAAAAAAAGAAAAGAAGACGTATGGTAGTGACGACCTGCTGCTGTGGAAAGTCTTAGCTCATGCTGTGAAAATCCATGGCCCCTCTACGAGTCTCTGACACAGTGACGGGTCTCCAAAAATGGTTTTGGGAAGGAAATGCTTTACAGTAACATTCCTCCGAGCTTCAGAATCAATCACTGCACCCAACACACACACACACACACACTTAGACGAGCCCAGATCCTTTTTCCACTGCCTTCCAAATCCACAGCACCTATCACTTCTACAAACAGGACAACTTACCTCGAGCTTTCAGACACATGTGAAACTGGGAGTGATTCTCAGGCTGAACTGGTTCCCACCTCCAACACTCAAAAAGTCGCCCGCCCTCCCTCTCCACCCCCGACCCCTTTAAAGCCAGTTCTCGAGCCTTTGTGCTCGGCAGACCAATGAGACCCTGACAAAACCCTCGGTTACAAAGGAAACCGATCTCCTTGGAAACTAGAAAGGGGGAAAAAAATAAATAAATAAAATAAGGGAGAGCAGTTTGAGGAGTGTCGGAGAATCTAGAGGTGAAAAAAAAGGAGGAGTGGCACTGTTTAGCTCATTCCTATCTTTATGATTGGCATCAAGTTGTTTTGGTAGAACAAACTCAAACTCAAGGTGGGGGCCTGGGGACATGAGGACGTCAGCCTGGCAGTGGGGAAAAAGCCACAGCACAGAGGGATCATGGGTAATCACAGGCGCAAGCTTTCAGACGTCAAACCGTGTCATTAGAGGAACCCAGGCTGGTGAGGCTGTGGCCCTGACACACACACACACACACATTCCTCACATACTTCAAACTTCCACCCAAACAACAAAACTGTAAGCGGCGCTCTGCTTCACTGCAAGATGCCGCCCCGCTTTTAGAAAGCATGCGTTTCAGAACGAAATTAGAACGAACAGAGAGCAGGCGAGGTGGAGCGTTAGAAGGTGCACGCCAAAACCAAGTTGGAGGGCGGCCGGGCAGGGCCGATACCTTTCGCTTCCAGGGGGAGAGGCGGCAGCATTCGGTGGGGGAGGGCGAGCGGGTGGGTTCGAACTGAATGGCAGGGCGAAAAACAAAACGACAAGACATGTAAACAAATGACTGATGTGAACACGGAGATATCAAGCACGAGCGGAAAACACAGACAGAGGTCATGTGACACATATGGGAGTCAGGGCTGCACTGATCCAGATGAAACAGGAACGGTCCATTCTCTGCACGGACAACAACGGGAGACACACATCATGAACACAGTCTGCGCTCATCTTCACCTGAGCTGGTGCTGCTAACTGTGTGCTCGCATCTTTAAAATGCTTCTCTGGCTGCTCGGAAGAAGAACAAACAAACAAACAAAACAAAACAAAATTCTACCGTCATTTTCAAGGCTTAACATTAAAAAATATGAACACAAAATAAAGCAATAATCTGTCCCAACTTTAAGTTCACAGTGACTCAAAAGCATCAAATGTGTTTAAAATGTATGTATTTGGGAAAAAGTTATGACCAATTAATATCTTACCTGTTGGAGATAGCTCTTTGAATGAGCTCGTTTTGGAGAAAAAAAAGTTACAGAGCGAGGAGCAAATGCGAGCGCTATTACTTAAACCTTTATACTGCCACCAGTTTCTGCTGAAACAATTACTTTGGCAGAAGAGGCATGAAATTCCTGCCAGAACTGACCTCAAGCTGCATTGAAAGTTACAGCTAGCCACTTTTTTGCGCAGAATTCTGTCTGAATAACTGTAATGAAATCTGACGACAATATAAAAGCCGATGAAACGGCATGAGCTACCACAAAACTTTCGAGACCGAGGTTGTTTTAGGTCAGAAGTGATCCACTTTGGTCTTTGCTCCACTTGGACTAGCCCTTAGCTTGTGGTGTTCTGAGCTTTAACAGAACCCCACTTCAAAATAGCTGAAATATCTTTTCAAGTGCAAGAGAAGAGACATTTTGCACAGTTTGCCTTTTAAGATATGTTGTTTTAATCTTTTTTTCTTTACACAAATTCCTTTAATTTAGCAAAGTCTTTACAAAAAGGACTCGTTCCTAATAAGCTAATGCACTGATTGCAGTTCGAAGCTGTTTGGTTCAGACCAGAAGACAGAAGTCTCACCGTTGTCCCCCTGTCGTCTTGCCTCACGATGATGGGAGGGGACGGGGACGCGGGCATCGGGGGCAAAGCTGAAATGTCTGCTCTCTGCTCCCTGCTTCCGGACCGACTCCTCTGGAGATCTGAAAAACACATGAAAACACAAACCGAAACACACTTGTCAGGGAGCGTTACTCAATTCAGTTTGTCAAAAACAAAAAAAGAAGAAAAAACCCACAACATAATATTATTCTATTTATAGTAGGCAGAAGCTTGGCTGTTTGAACTCCACACGTTGGGGCGCACTTGCAAAATGCCTCCACTAGAGGGCAGAAGAAGACAGAAAGCAGAGGGATTCGTCCGAACAAGAGGGTTCTAGATAAAAGTTAAGTGAAACACAGTGACATAGTCCAAACTAATCTGTTGCGAGGTGGTGCTGGCGGGTGGGGGCTCACCTCGGTTGAAGGACCACAAGCTGAGGCTGGGCTGCTGGTGAAGCTCTTCTACACATGCTGGCCGGGTGGAGGGGTGTAAAACATTCCTCTGCTGCAGCCGGGGAACTCGGAAGTGTGCCGTCAGCTTGCTCTCCACATCCAGGTCGGACGCAGCTGTCAGAGGAACACAGGAACAGGGTCAGCGGAACGTTTGTTGTTAAACTCCAAACTAAACCCGTGTTACAACCTGACGTTTCTTTACCATCTATAGAGGAATGAATAAGAAGGATGGATGTCATCTTGGATTGCTTAGACTTCAACTTTTGTATTTGAGGTGGATCTGTTAGCACTTAGAATATATGCTGGGCAGGACTCTCAGCTACTGCTGCGCAAAATCTTAACTCATTATTCGTAAAACTGACTGAGTTATAAGCATTTTTATGTTTAACACTGTCAATTAGCTGTAGCAGCCCTCTTGAATCAGGTCGACTCCAAAAGTTAATCAGCTGTAGATGTACAGCCAATGATTGCTTGCTGAGAGTTTTATTAAAATCCCTTCAATACTTCACGAGATATTTTGCCAACAGATATGAAGCGTTGACTCCCATTTTTAATGCCACAGTTTTACACAAAGTCCTCACATGATCTGTTAGAGCTCAGAGTATGAGTTGGGGATGAGTCTCAGCTACTATCACAGCAAATTTGAACTCATTATTTGTAAAATAACCTGGGTTATGGCTATGTTTGCGTTCGCAAAGGTTGATTAGCTGCAGCGTCCATCTTGAATCGAGCTGACTCCAAATATTAATGAGCTGTAGATGTACATCCAAATTTATTAGGAGTTTAATTAAAATCCATCCAGTGGTTGTTGAGATATTTTGCTAACAGACAGAAAGTCAAACACATGGACAAGCACACAGGTGACCGAGTGTCTTTATTGTGGGTGATAAAAATGTTTTAGGATTTTAAAATAATTCTCGTATTAATGCAACCTGATTTTGTGACTCTCATCCTGCAAACCTTGACCAGTACCTGAACTACTACCCACTACACACACACACACACACACACACACACACACAGACACCTCCTAAGGTTACAGAGCAGGTGTCAGATTACACTGAATGCTCAAAGGTGCTGGATTAAAGGGACAAGTTTGAAGTTTAGAGAAGCTGTTTGTGCTGCTGCTTGTTTGGACACACTGCTTTTAGGTACACACAGAAGGAGCTCACAAGGAAAATATGTAAAAGTGATGTAAAACAAAACAAAACTAAAAAAAGCCCAATAGGTTCGACACAACAAGGAAGTGTCAGTCGTGACTCACATATGACAAAAAAAAAAAAAAAAAAAAGGTGGTTTTTAGCTTCACACGTGTCAGTCTTTTCCCACCTGGTGGATATTTCTGAGCTTGTCCTTGACCTGCCAGTTTTGCTGAAATACAGTGTGTGTGTGTGTGTGTGTGCGTGTGTGTGCGCCTCTGAGGTCAGACGGACCCACTGCTGCACACGCTGAGGGATTCTTCCAACAAACACACCCAAACACTTCATCTGTTCCTCCGACGACCCGACGTTTTACATGAAGCACACCAGAGGGACCTCAACGTGTTGACCTTTGACCCCTGCTGGCCTGTGACCCGTCTCATTTGTTAACTATTACTTTGTGTTTCATCGAAACTGTCTATAAATGTTTAGTTAAAATAAAGAAAACTGACTTCAAAGGGAGGCCGGTGAAATAAATCCCTAATAATCCTTTATTTTCCTTTAATGAATTAATTAGATTCTGTGAGAAGATAAATATATATATTTTGTTACTGAATTAGGTTAGGAAACATCACTATAATTGTGTGTGTGTGTGTGAACTGCTGGCCCTGTTGTGACACCCCCGGGGGGCTTTAAGGCTTTAAAATCTCATCGGTTTCATAAATTCATGTATCCACCTTTACCCTGCCATCTATTTCGTGTTACAAACTGAAACAAGTTTCAATTTCTCAAGAAGTAAGCATGTTTCCAGAGAGACGAGAGTAACTGAAGGCAGCGTAAATGTTTTTGAAATAGCCAATATGAAATATTGAAGACTAGTTGTTTTCACAGGCCAGCAATCCACTTTGGTCTTGGCTGTATTCAGACTAGCCATCAGCTCGTCAATCTGCTCAGAGTTCAACTCCTGTTTCTCAGAACTTCAGGTTGCTCAAGCAGCTATCCACAACCGGCGAGGTATAAAGAGTTGTGACACGTTTGAATCGCCTGATTCTCATTAGTGTGATCTGAGTGAAAGCACCCGGGAACGGGCTGCTTCCTGTTTCCTTTTATCTGCTGTGTGTTCTGCGTGAAGCGCCACCAACACTGGCGGGGTTTCAGGAGTCACTTGGATCAGGGTTTAATGGATTTCAGCTGAGCGCTGCTGTCAGATAAGGAGTCAGCTGCGGAGTGTCGGGAAGGTTCGACACTGTCCTCCTCCTCCTCCTCCTCCTCCTCCTCCCTGCCTTCCTGCTGAGAAATGAACTGCTGGCCCTGTTGTGACACCCCCGGCGTCTCCAGCACACTGAAAAGTCATTGAACGACAACATAAACAACAGAGACGCTGGACGGGGCTCTCTACAGTTTTTATCTTCCTT
The DNA here is from genome assembly GCF_001649575.2 of Kryptolebias marmoratus. NCBI lineage: Eukaryota > Metazoa > Chordata > Actinopteri > Cyprinodontiformes > Rivulidae > Kryptolebias > Kryptolebias marmoratus. Next base: position 18,647,026 of record NC_051453.1, on the reverse strand, counting down.
CGTCTAACTTACCCCACCCCCCTCCCCGCATCACTTCAGGCTCATCTTTAAATTCTGCATGAGAGGCTTTCAGAGAAGCTGTTATAAAACTGATATCCACGCGGGAACGCTTTTAATGCTAATTTTGGGCTCAGCTCCGAACGAGGCCAAAGAAAACACAACAGCTTCCTCCTTCTTTTAAACAGATATTTTCACCATTCTGAAGTGGGGAAATTCTTTTTATGAACAATCAACATCTAACCTGTTGCAGGTAGCTCTTTGAACAATCTGACCAAATGGCTAGTCCCAATGCAGCTGTCTCAAAATAACTCATAATTACACAGTGGTTCATGTAAGTGCGATTTTCAATACGCCTTTTTGCTGCTGTCGACGTCTACATACATTATTTGCAAGCAAATGTAGCAAAAAGCACCATCAAGCTGTAGCACTTCCGGTGTAGCCTGGGCTGTAGTCATAATATTTCTGCTGCAATAACTAATAATAATGGGAAATTAAGAGTGACATAGAGGTTTAACTAACAGTGTTTGCATAAATTGCGGTGAAACTTTGAAGACTAGAGTTGCTTTAAGACGGCAAAATCTGTTCTGGAAGTGGGCCCGCTCCGACTAGCCATCCTTAGCTTGTCATAGAAGATTTTGTTGTGTTAAAACACCTCCAAACGTTAACATGTCACAGCAGCTCGTGTGAATCCTATTATTTAAACCTTTTACATTGTCTTCGGCTTTTACACTGCACGGTTACTTTGGTAGAAATTTCTGCCAAAAGTGAACCCAGGCTGCACAGGAAGTGCTACCGCTCGCTGATGCTGCGCTCGCAAATCACCGTAAAACTTCATGGCTGTGTTTGGACTAGCGGTTAGCTCGTCAGTCTAGTCAGAACTAAACTCTGTTCCACCAAGCTGAGGCTGCACAAAGAGCCATCTCCAACAGGTAAGATGTTAATTGTTGATAAATGGCTGGGTTATTCCCTTCAACGTGGACTCTGAGTGACCTCCAGCACAGCTACACGGGCTTAACACCGCAGTGTTCCTGACACTCTTTCTTGAATTTTCCTCTCACCTCTCTTTAAGACAAGGAACACTTTCCCCGACGTGTCAGCTCTGTTGAGCGTCGTTCCGAGAGCTGAAATCCCACACCCTATTATCTCCAGCAGCCTCCTCCTCCTCTTCATGTGCAGCAGGATTACCCC